>NW_027472004.1:600000-832500 GCF_965638725.1 Aptenodytes patagonicus
ATGGGCCAGCTGGCTGATAGGTGGAGCGGAGGGAAGACGGGTGCTGCTCCCAGGAGGAAGATAGTGGGAGCCACGATTTCCCATTGCAGGCGAGATCCTGAAAACTCCCTCCACGCCTCAAGAGGGCCAGAAACTTTCCGCAGTGCCAAGGTGGCAACTTTTCCACTTTTTTGTTTTGCAGTTCTTCGATCGCTTGAAGCTGTTTTGGATGCCGGCGAAACACCAGCCGGATTTCATCTACCTGCGGCACGTCCCCTTGCGAAAGGTGCATTTCTTCACCATGATCCAGCTGATCTGCCTCGTCCTGCTCTGGGCCATCAAGGTGTCCCGTGCTGCCATCATCTTTCCCCTGATGGTAAGAGCCGGTGCTGCTTGGCAGCGGGATGTTTGCAGCGCTGGAGGGAGATGGAGCATCATCTCTGGCCTCACCGCATCTTCCCTCTTATTCGTGAAGGTTTTGGCTCTCGTTTTTGTGTGGAAAGTGATGGATTTCTGCTTCTCAAAGCGAGAGCTCAGCTTTCTGGATGACCTCATGCCAGAAAGCAAGCAGCAGCAGAAGTTGGACGATGCCAAAAATGAAGGCGAAGAAGAAGAGGTAAAGCTTGCTGGGTGCTCGGGGCTGGCCCTCTGCCTCGGGCTGTGAGATTGCCTGTTCCTATCACAGCTTGTCTTCAGGTGTTGGGGGAAGATCAGAGCTGCATAGAAATCGATTCTAATATGTTTTTATGGGGTGTTTAGTTTATCTCCACTTTGCCCAAAGGCAGAGAGCTTGATTTGTCCCCTTTTTACGTCAGGAGTCCCAAGAGGTGATGGGAGCTGCTGCTGCAAATTCCGTTCAGCTGCAGCTGGGGAAGACCAGCGACTTGGATATCCCAAGGCAACACCGTGACAGGTAAAGCCCCACCAAGCACCAGGACCCCGGGCAAGATGAGTTTGAAGGTGTTTGGCACAATTTTCTCCACCTGCATCTTTATTGAGCATCCCATAGAAACCAGCAGTCAGGTTGGTGGGGAAAGTCAAATATACGGGCAGGGCTGCAGGAGGTGATCGCGGGGCTCTGGCCGCAAGCAGAGTGGCTGCGCAGCTCACGATTGACCCCCAAAACTTGCGTCGTCAGTGACTTTAGGGTAGCTGGAGACCCTCACACTTCAAAATGAGGAGTTGCGGGCATGATCTGTAGCAGCAGTGGCTCAGGAGCCCGCTGCAGGGCTAAACACCAGCAAGAGCCTTTGCGCGGAGCTGTTGCTCTGCAGCTCTCAGGCTTGCCTCCCAAAACTCCTCATCCAGCAAAACCTCCCGTGCTTATGCCGAGCTTTGATTCTGCGGGTTCCCCTGTTCCTCTTGCTGATGCTGATGCACTCGCTGGCATCAGTTCCCATAATCACGGGTTGCTATGTAAAATATTTCCTGCAGGGCTGGTCCTTTCGAGATTAATCTCTCGGATGAAATGTCGAGAACGACCGTCTGGCAGGCTCTCCCTGTGAACACGGAAACGGTCTGAATCCGGGGAGGAAAGAGGTAAAGGATTGCACGTGAACGTGACCGTGCTCCTCTGCAAGCGTGCTTTGGCCGGCAAGGCATGCAAACCAGCTCCTCTCTGCCGGGGTGGTCCCACGACCGGGGCCGAATCAGCAGCAGCCGGCAGGTCTTCCACTGATGATGCTCTCCCTCTTTTTCTCTTTCTTCCCCCGCCCAGTTTTCACGTTTAGGACTCTTGGCTTTGAAGGAGAGGAGTGAGAACGTGACTCAGGGATGTGCCAACACAGACACGGGGAGAAACTGTTGTTTGTTATTTTTTCCAACTGGTGGATTCCCATTAAAGCCATGCAGATGTTTTCAGTTATCCTTGGTGTGCTTCAGGCATTCAGTATCTTTAGAGCAGCAAACTGAGGTGCACATCACAGTCCATGGGAGTTGGGTGGTGGTAAGCCTCCGTGTGTACGTGTGTGTGGTGGTGCGGTTTTGTAGTGGTAGAGGGACTGCTACCGCTTTATCATTCAGTGCTATCTTTTTAATATCTAATTCCTCCTCTCCTTTCTCTTTTTTCCCCAGTAAAAACTCAGCAACCCGGTCTAGTTGAAGATGTCCCTGCCCACGGCAGGGGGGTTGGACTGGATGACCTTTAGAGGTCCCTTCCAACCCAAACTATTCTATGATTCTATAATGTACAAAACCGTTTTCTGTTCTATTTGACGCATTCTCCACTTCCTTCTTCATCACGACCGGGTTCTTGGTCTGGTTTTGTTGTCCCAAATGCGGGCTCATTGCCCGGTGCGCAATGCCAATTCACACACCGCGACGAGGTATTTCCATTTCTTTATTCTAGTTTGCGCAAAGTAGGGAGCTAGGTGGTAGCCCACAAAAGACTAGCTCTCCGATTATCAAAACCTTTCGCTAGTTATAGTCTCTGTCAAATGGTCTTCTCGCCTCTTATGCTAATTCGTTTGCATGCTCAGTGTCTCTCCGCATTTGGGTCGGAGGGTTTCTTGGGTCGGTGGGCCGTGAGTCGGTGGTCGTGATCTCCCCCTGCCGCAATTGCCTCTTCTTCACCTTTAGCTTCATGCTTCAACCGCTGCTGCTCGGTTCCTGCAGCAAATTGGTTATTTCAGGCTTGGATCGCCACTATCCATTCTTTGAGGTTTCGCTTGACAGAGACTTCACTTAGCAAAAGAGGTTATTGTGTCACAGTTTTCTTAGATCCTACGTTAAACAGCCACTTGAATGCTTAACAGAAGCATTGGGCAAAATATTGCACATGAATCAATGACAGCCTCCTGCAAACTTACATCACTTTGGGGTCCTGCCTTTAATTCACTCTTAGGTCTCTCACTGGTGCGAGAGGGATGCTCTCCATGGCGGGGCAGCGTAAAGAGCGTCCGAGCAGTTGGGCTAAGGCGAAGGAAAAGCACTTGCTGCCTGCGCTCCGGTTTTACATCTTTTTTTTTTTCTTTTGCTTTGGCTCTGCCATCAGCCTGGAAGCTGCAAAATGCAGAAATGCCACCTTCTTGTCCCCTGGCTGTAAACTGAATATAAGGGAGCGCTTCAAATCGAAAACCTTGAATACGCTGTATGGTCATGGGAGCGGGCAGGTACCGCACACAGCTGGGGCTCTGTGCCCCTGGGCTGCCCCCTCCGTTGTTCCTCCACTTTCCTTAAGCAGAGATGGTTCTCGTGCTCTCTTTGCCTTTTGGGGGGTTGTTGGGCTGCGGTGTCAGCCCCGGCACGTGCGTTTGAGTCGGGTGGCCATGGAGCCTGGGAGGAGAGGACAGCCCAGAAGAAAAGGTCCCCTTGCAGCCCTCCACCTTGCTGTGGGCTCAGCGCGTGCTCCAGGCTGTTGGCGTCTGCAACCGGTGCCCCGAGCCCAGCTGGGACGGATGCACGAACCCTCCTGCCATCGGCTTGTCCCATCCGCTGCGGGAGCCTTTTCGTGCATCAAACCAGCCCAAACCGACAACGGCAAGGTGTTGCTCCGTGCAAAGGGGTGGGGAAAAGAAAACACCAAATTGCTCTGGAAGGATGAAAGCGGCACATCACCAAGCCGGGCCAAAATGAGACGGCGTTTACGGCATGGGGTTTTGCAAACTGTCGTGTGACTACTGCCAGCGTGGCGTGGTGAGTGTCGGAGGGGGAGGAAACCGGTTTAGCTCTTCAGGAAGGAGGGGAGGCAAAAGAGCAAAGGCTTGGAGGAAGGGAAAGGTGCAAAGGCTGGGTTCTCTGGCTGCTATTCCTCCGTGGTGCCCATGCCCGTCCTGTCCACGCTGCCTTCCTGTGCCTGGCTCTGAGGAAGGGACTGTGCTTGCTGCTCCGACATGCTGTCTCTCCCTCCCCAGAGAGACAAGGTCCCGGTGGAGGAGATCCCTGATCTCTCCACCATTTGGAAAATAAACTTTAATTCCCGTGGAGGTATAGGCATTAAGCCCGTGAACCGCAGTGGGTGCGGCGCTGGGTGGTTGTGGTAGCAGTCCTGTGGCTGCCCTGCCCCTAAAAGGGACTTACTGGGCTTCTACTAGAGGAGAATTTTGTTTTTCCCTTTTGATTTTCCTCTCTTTAAGAGGAGAGAGCCGGGCTGAACTCCACTCCCTCCTGGTAGGGTCCCGGGCCAGGGGCTGGGATTGTTTTCAGCATGTGCCTGGCATCTCTCCAGCTTAGAAAGAAAGAAAGAAAGAACGAACGAACCCCCCCCCGGAAGGGAAACGATGCCGGTTTTAATGAGGAGCGGCCTGGGTCCAGCTCTGCGGGGGTCTGCGTCTCCCCTGGCCTCAGGGGGCTGCAAAACGTTGGCAGCTGCCTTGCAGTTGCTTATTGAAAAAGTAAAGCAGGCTTCCTCGACGTACCCGAGCACAGCCGTCTTCTCCATTTGAAGCTTTGCTTTTGCTGTTTACAGGGCTAGCATTTGTTCTTTCTTTATTTTAATTTTTTGAATTAAATGAAAGCTGAGGTCTTGCTTCATAACGTGACTCGGGGCCATCTGAAAGGTAGTTGTAAGCCCCTGGGCTGGCTGTGAGTCCCGGCGCTACGTCTGCCTGCCCCCTTTAGACACCAGAAACCCCTGGACGGCTCCTTATTTTGGGAGGATTTAATGTTTCCTTGTGCAGAGGAAAATGATACGGGGGGGTACGAACCCTCTCAAAGGTGTTCCTGGAGTCGCTTTAGGACTGAACCCCCCCCCCTTGAAGTGACCGGCGATGCTTTAGTTGGCAGCCAAGCCCCTTCCCATCAATGCGGGATGGGTGCTGGGCGTTTTCCTCATCTTTGGTGCCTTAAAACAGCTCCGCGAATCTCCCGTGGGCCCCTTGAAAAAGTTTCCTAAAAGGAAGCGCATGGAATCCCTAAGGGGGGGGAAAAAGAGATGTGAAAAGGTAATAAATAAGGTGCTGGCACATTTTTTTTTGTTATTTTATTTTTCCCCCAGTGTGCTACCTGTAGAAATACAGGAATTATTTTTGTTTTGGAGATGCTGAAATATATTTCTCTTATTGTAAGAGATGATCTAGTTTGGAAACGCTCCGTGTTGCAAATAAAACCGAGGGGGAGGGGAAAATCCATCAAGCAAATCTGTGTTATTTATCACTCTGAATCTTTGTGTGTTTGGGATTTTTGTTTTTTTTCTTAAACTTGATTTATTGCGGGTTCATTCTGTGAAACGCAGGTAACATAAATGCGTGTCGCCGTCTCGTGGGTCCCGTGTGGGGGTTCCCCCTGCCAGAGCCGTGTCTGTCTTTGATTTTTCTCTTGTTGCCCATTGAACGTAATGGGAAAACAATACAATAAAAGTCTCGTTTGTCTCGCTGTGCCGCTCCCGTGTCTTTTGAAGGGTGGAGAGGAGTCGGAGGCGTCTTTGGAGCTTTTTCAGGGGGGTTTTGGAGGTGATGGGGGAAATCCATCTCCCTGGGGCTTTGGGTCAGGAACCAGCTGACTGGGGAAAGATTTGAAGTTAGTGGGTTGGGGGTTTGATTATTTATTAATTTTTAAATTTTTATTTAGAATGTATTTTGCATTTATTTTTAGATTTAAAAAATTTTAATTATATCCTTTTAATATTTTTCTCTTTTTTATTTTTCTCTGCAAGTAAGTGCAATGAGCTCTGTGTGGCAGGAGGGAGGGGACAGCAGTGTCACACATGTCACCTCTGCCAGACCCGGGGGTGTGCAGGGAGTTCAGAAATGGGACTGGGGGGTGAAGGTGCCGGCACCAGACAGAAATTGCCCCATCCGGAGCGAGCAGTTCCTCCTCCCTGCTTTTTGGGAGGTTGTTTTTTTGGAAAACTAGTCCTTCTCTGTCTGCGGCAGGTGCCCCCGCCCTGAGAGCGACCGGGGGCATTAGGACCGCTGCGCCCTTGCTTTTCGCGCCTGTCAGGTGGCGAGTGCTGACCGTGGCGGAGCCACCTTGGGCCAGTCCTTATGGTCCCGTGTACACCTCGGGCGAGGAGTAAGAAAGTGAAGGCCCTCAGGCAATTCGAACTGACCAGAGATGAGGTTCGACTAGGGTAGAAATGGAGCCCCGCCGGAGGGCAAGGGGAGCCGGTCCTCCTCCTGGGAGCAGCGGGTCTGCAGTCGGGGACTCTCCCCTGGGCTCGGGACGCCGCCCGAGGAAAGTCCTCGCGGTTGAGAGCCCTCATCTTCCAGGTGAGTGACTGTGCACAGTTTGGATCCTCACTTCTAAAGCCGGCTGTGCAGTGTTAATCCCTCCTCCGCCCTCCTGAACCTGTGCTTTACTGGTGTTGTCGGAGCGTTGACGCCTCATTTCCAGGTAGTTTTCTGCCCCAGGCTTTGGGTTAAAATGAGGTTTCTTTCTGAATCTGTCACCTGCCTAATTTGACTACGTGAGCCTCCGCGACACAGCCCAGAGGAAAAGCAGGCAATTCTTGATGCGAACCGTCGCTGGGCAGAGCAAGGGGGAGATGCAGCTGCCCGGAGAGCCGGGCCGACGGTGGATCCCGGGTGGAATCCTAGTGGAGAGGCAGATGACAGACGATTGCAGTTAGCCAGACAAGGCTTCGAAGAAGAGGCTGTACGTTTGGCAGGACAAAAACCTGGCAATTGGTCTGAAATAAGGGAGTGTCGGAAGCGAATGGACCTGTAATGGTCTGTACTGTTTTGGAGCAAACAGCTCCGGCTATGAAAAAACAGTTTTCTAAGCATGTCCCCGCCTGGCCGGGGAAGTCAGTGGAGGAGGTAGTGTGTTTGGCTACGTTTGTATGCAGTGATGGAGATGAGGAAAGGGTTAAGGCAAAGAGACCTCAGAGGAAGGAGGAAGTAAGTGTGTTTGGGGCTGTGCTGAGGGAAGGGTTTGGAGAAAGCAGAGGGAGAGGCCGGGGAAGAGCCCGAGGAGGTGGATGGAATCAAAGTGACCGTGAGGTGCGTCTGGGTGAATGAAGTGATTGGACTTGGGGATCGGGTGATAGGGGTGGTTCGGGTATAACTGCGGGGTGCGATCGGGGGGAGGGATCCCTCTCCGGAAGCATCCAGCTCGAGCTGGCACCTGAGAACTAATCAAAGAGGAATTGGAAACCTTCACTCGGCCTTTGCATTCTCAGTGGGATCCCAGGGTCGGACCCTGTGAGGGTGGCCGGCGTGCGTAAATCCATAGCGCCGGTGAAGGTGCCTTCCGAGTGCCGCTTGAGGTTGGCCGTGAAGCTTTGGGCGCTTTGGGATTCGTACGACTGCCCTCTGCTCGGGAGAGAAGGATGGGGGAAGCAAACGTGGTTCAATGCACATGGTGGCATCCTGGTTCCTCCCTGCAGGAGGTGCCCGGAACAGGGGTTGTGTCCTGTAAAGTACTTTACTGTGTGGAGCATCCTCCAGAAAAGCGATGATAATTATAATAATAATAATAATAATAGATAAAAATAATTTTTGGTTTCAGGGGGGTCTGCCAAGCCTGGCCAGGGTTGCTCCTGACATCAACTATATGCAAAATCCTATCCCATACTATTTGCTTGCATTGACCTCCCCAGCCCCTGCGGGAGCGCTGGCAGCGTGGCACGGGACAGATCCAGCATCAGACAACCTCCTTCGCAGGCGTCTGGGCAGCATTTTGATGGGTGCGTGTGAAAATTGCATCCTCACAGTTACCTCTCGGCACGTCTACCCTTGCTTCGGTGCAGGCACACAGCCGCAAGAACGGGTTTGTGTAATGTAAAGGTACAATTCATTGCAATAAACTTTATCACAAACCTCCCCTTTTCTAGCGAGGAGCAATATTTCTATCTTGAGCTTATCACCAGAGTGCTGGAGAGCTTTCCCGACCGTTAGTTGCTCAGACAAGCACCTTCAGAAGAGTTATTAATGAGAGTGTTACCTTTCTTCTCTTTGCTGGATGCCTTAGGGGTTCGGGGGAGTAAAATGCCAGCCCCCACCCTGTAGCTGCTGAAAATCAGACTTTTGGTTGCCTATCAGCAAGCACTTTCATTTCTCTGGTTTAATTTCTTCAGAGATTGGTAGTAAAGAAGGGAGGAAAAGGCACTTGCCTTCTGCAAAGACAACCCTTCCCCGAGAAGCCGGACCTTCCTCCTTTGCTCCAGTGACTCCTGATTTCATTTTTACAAGCAGTAATGACTTTCAGCCTCCCAGCAAAACAAGCTGCGAAGCAGCCAGCCGGAGCTTTGTGCTTAGGACACAGTGAAGTGGAAGAAGTCTGGCTGCTCCAAAACTCAAAAGTGAGCGATGCAAAGCTCGGCGTCCCCTTTCCCAGCCCGGTTTTGACGATTTGATGTTTTGCAGGTGCCTGTCGGCAGTGGAGAAGGACAGAGAGGGAAGGCAAAGCATCTGCGAGTGCTGGTACACAACCTGGGATGGGATAACCTGCTTTCCGGAGGCCTCTCTCCTTCCTGCTCCATCCCATCCCAAGCCCACGGGTCCACAAATCCCGCAGCCTATGAAATCCTGAACTCCTCCAGCAATTTCCTCAATGAAATAACCACTCCGAGTCCATCCGAGTGGCTTAAGCGGGACCGAGTGAGTTCTGAGTGGGGCCGTTTCCTTCGGTGGCCTCTCCGTGCAAGGCTTGCCGCGATTTTGGGGATGCTGCAATGGCCGGGGAAGGGCGATGGGATGCTCGGAGCATCTTGCCGCGGACCCGGAGGTGCCCACTTGTCCCGTTTCCTCCTATGTTTGCTCCTGAAGCTTTAATACTAAATAACAAACAAGCAGCGGGGATCCGAGCTTGGATCACGCTGGGATTTTAAGTGCTTAGACCTCGGTGTCACCTTCCTTCGCCATGTTATTTTACACGCCGTGTCGCCTTTCAGGGCAAGCCGGGCAGTTCACCTTTGTGCCGAGCGGTGCCGGGGAGGAAGTTGACTAGAGCAAATGAATTTGCAGCATGGAAATGACGGATTAGCTCAGCTGGGAAACTAAAGTAGAGCTGGAGATAGCTGGAGGAAGCGAGGAGAGTAAAAAATGTCGCTTCTCTGGACGTTTCCGTACCGTGCTAGGACTTGGTCTGGCTAACGAGGGTTTGTTGAAGCACCAAAGGGATGGAGGCCGTGCCAAAGCGAGACCTTCCTGAAACGCCCTGATATTTTCCAGGCAATGTTGATGAAAGTCGGAGCCGCCCCGTAACGTGTGTTTTCACAACGGTTTGCACCTCACTTGTCTTTTGGCAGCTTGTGCTTTCAAATACAGCAAAACGCTGCTTACGCCTTTCTCCCCGGCAGGGTGCGGCATTTAGACCCCATTTCTCTCTTCCGGATAGTTTTTGCTCAGAGCAGAGCTGGTTTCTCCCCATCCGCTAAGTTTTGCAAGCGGGAAGAGTTTTGGGGTGCGTGGCTTTAAATAACTGCCTGGATCTGCATCCGGTAGATCCTGATGTCATAAACGGTCACTTTTTGTGTCTCTGGAGTTGGTGCACACTGGGTGCCACTGAGCTCCTCTCGGTGAGGTCTACCCCGGTGTCCCGGGATTGATCTGGAGGTTCAGTTTTCCCCAAGACCGGTGACCGACGTGAGGATGAACCGGAATGGGGGTTACAAAATGACCCTTCTGGAAGAGTTACAGGTAGCGCGGCCGGGGCTCTGCCCAGGGGCTGATCATCCCCCGGAGAGTGGGAAAACTCTCCCCGAAATGCCATTGGCACTTCCCCGGAGCGCAGCAGGATGGGCAGGGGGAGATGCTCTGCACCGGGGAGGGCTGCCAGGGGCAGGTTTAGCGTCGCTGGTCGGTGCAGGGAGGGAAAACGCTTTCTAAGAGAGAAGGAGACTTTCCCCGTGTCACCCGCGGGGCGTTTGAAAGCTGCGACTCCCAAATCGCTCCTTTTATTCCCACTCCGACAGCCACGTAACACGCTCGAGTTTGTGATTTCATTTAAATGGCGATTTCATTCAAATCGCGATTTCATTTAAATTGCGATTTTAAGCGATTTTATTAAGCCCTTTCCCCCCGTGCCTTGTCCGAGGTTGGGGTTGGGGTAGCGACTCGGCTGTGAGACGTGGTTGGGTTTTTATTTCTTTGAACGCAGCCTGGGAATCCCCTTCCCCAGCCCTGGTGGCAGGGGGAAAAGAGACGCCAAAGGACTTCTTTCTGCTGGCTCCTGTAGTTCTCCTTCGGCTTTTGAGGCAGAACTGCTCTTCATGCAGCGCCGGCAGTGGTATTTCAGCCGAGGAGGGCATTGGCTCTCAGCCCTTGGCTTTTGCAAGGAGAAAAACGATGTGTTCCATGGAAAGCACGCTTGCACCAAGGGAAGCCCGAGCCTCGCTGGGCCAAAGACGAAGCTTTGCCCTTGCAGGTTCTTGAGGGCCTTGGGAGGTTGTTGGTGGCCATGTCCTGTGGCCGTATGGTGAATACTTCCAGGCACACATTATATACCGTATAGGTGATGTTATGGGCTGTTTTATTTGGGTATGGGAAGACAAAGCTCCTACAAGTCCGTGTTTTTAGGGCCGTGCCTGGAGGAGGAGGAGGAGGAGGAGGCACGCAGAGGCGAGATGCTCGTGGACTGGCGTGGACGCAGGGGTGGATGATGGCCGGGAGGACGTACGGGAGCTCGACACACGCAGCCCCAACTTTTACCTTCTTCTCATTGCTAAACAGAGACATGACGAAGAGGCAGTGATTGACCAGGGAAGAACGAGCAACGTTGTCAGTATTCACTATGAGAAGGAGGAGTTGGAAGGTGAGTCTCTGCTGAGATCCTGGCAGAGGGGCCAGCAGCCCAGGGCGTTTTCCCGTAGCACAAAGTCCCTACAACGTCCCTTGCTCGGTGTCACGTCATGTGCAGCAAAACGTGCCGTGCTTCTTGATAAAGCAGCACAGTTATTTTGACATTTTTTCTTATTACGGCTCTTAAACAGAGGGAGAAAGCCCCCGCGGAGGCCACGGTGTGAGTTTTAGCCGTGGGCCTGGGTAATTCATGGCTTGTTTTCTCACAGAAGCTGCTTCTGACTTGGAGAGGTCAGGAGAAGAATTGGATGGCTGCAGATGCTGTGATTGTCTTTTTTTGTTCTGGAGTTGATTATCATGGGACCGATTTGATCTTCTCTTGTCGCCTTGTGCCATACAAAGATTTTAAAAATAATTACTTTCTGTCGCTGCTTAATGAGCAAGTGTGAGTGTTGTCCAGCCGAAGCTGGAATTTGAGAAGAGGTTCGCTGCTTTGAGGGCACTTTTAGATGAGCCGGAGCCATCACTTGTTGTTGCTCTGTTGTTGCAAAGCTTGAGTACAATAGGCTTGGAAGAAAGGAGGTCCAGTGAAAATAAAATTAAGAGAAGTTGTTTTTTTCTCCTGGGATTTAACCGTGGCTTAGCGAGGCACCGGCCGCGTCAACCACTGCCACAATGCCGAAAGCGCTGCAAATGCCGCTTTATTGCAGGCCACCGGACCGTGTACGTGGGCGTGCAGAAGCCGCTGGCGAGGCAGAGCCGCCGGCATCACCGACCCCGCAGCCAGAAGCCTCGGAAACGGGAAGGGGAGAAGGACTCTGCCCCGACGGAGCAGGGCTACCACTGTAAGTCCCGCCACAGCATTCACGAAGCTCCTCGGGGCTACGTGGGCACTGGGGTCTTCTGCAAGCAGGTGCATGTGGCCCAGGGGAGAGGGGCCAGCCCGATATTTGTGGCTGAACTGGTGCCGATCCGATGGCCACTTTGCATGTGAGCGTGACGGGCCGTATTCAGGCGCGGTAACGGGACGGGGCTTTGTCTTCTGCCCCCAGACACCCCGTCCCAGCGGGTGCAGTTCATCCTCGGGACCGAGGAGGACGAGCAGCACGTCCCTCGTGACTTGTTCACCGAGCTGGATGAGATCTGCGTGAAAGAGGGCGAAGATGCCGGGTGGAAGGAAACGGCAAGGTAAATCCCTGCTGCCGGCTGCGGTGGGAGAGGAGTCCCTGCGCCGGCAGCACGCGCGGGCACTGCTTTCCGCTCTCCGGGACGCAAAGCTTTTGCAGCTGCAGGTGGCGATGTGAGGAGCCTGCTCCTCTTGCTACCCCGTAGCTCTATGAAAGGGCTTGCAGAGCTGAGGCTGTTTTCTTGCCGTGGGGCTGATCGCACCCGATGTCCGCAGGTGGCTGAAGTTTGAGGAGGATGTGGAAGATGGCGGCGAGCGCTGGAGCAAGCCCTACGTGGCCACGCTGTCCTTGCACAGCCTCTCTGAGCTGAGGAGCTGCATCATCAACGGCACGGTGCTGCTGGACATTTGCGCCAACAGCATGGAAGAGATTGCAGGTACCGTGGGCGCCACATGCCTCCGGGAACAGCCGAGCTCGGTTTGCCGCGGTGCCCTTCACTCCCGAATCCAACCCTGCCCCAACGGCACGTCCTTTTCCAGAAGCGCCACTGTGTTTTTCAGTCGTGAGTTGTCTTTGGATGCAGACTGGGCGTGCAACAGTCACGCCAGCTTTTTCTTCCACGATGGGATCCTTTTGAAAGCAATTTGTGGGGTTAGAGAAGCGATTAGAGAATATCCTCCAGCCAAAAAGGAGTGTGTGTCAGGGCGTAGCTCTCCGAAAGACGGAGCCCGCGTAAGAGCTGAACCTCCTCAAATCAAGTCTTTATCACAAGCCGTTTCCTCACGTTCTTTTTAATCTTTTGCCTTCACATCCAGGATTTCAGAGTTGTAAAGGCTGAGTTTGTCTGGCAGATGACCAAGCAGTGTATTTCTGTGGGGAAGAGAATTGAAGTTCCTTGAAAAAGCAGCTTTGGAGAAATGATCTTTGGCTGGCAGGTCTCCATGCAGCCCTTTCAAGAGCTGGAGAAGTCGCAGCTCTTCTTAGCCCATTTCTCCCTGGGCTCGGCAAATTGCAGTCGATCGGCCAAGGGAACTCTGGGAAAGTCTGAGCTATGGATTGCTTATAATTTGGTTAAATGTGTAGAGTCAGGCAGAAAGGCCAGATGGGGCAAGAAAATTGCCTTATTTAGACTGGGAAAGAACTCTCTTAGCGGCGTGGTGAATACGCACTTTGATGATGTTTCTTAGCAAAGGACAATTCTTGCTTTTGCTGCAACCACTGAATTGTATGAAAATGTCTTGCGAAGCAAGGCGGAGCCCGCGTTAGGCTGTCCCGCGTGGCACAGCCTTCCCCGGGGGCTTCGAGGGCCAGGACTTGGGGGCGTTTCTGCTCTGACAGCTTCATTTCCCTTTGCCATCCCCAGATATGATCCTGGGCCAGCAAGAACAGTCCGTGGAGTTTGACGAGCGCGTGCGGGCCAAAGTTCGACAAGTCCTTTTGAAGCAGCACCACCATCAGAACGAGAAGAAAAGAAACAACCTTCTCCCCATCGCCTGCTCGTTTGCAGATGTGAGGGAGAAGCAGTCAGACCCGCACGTCCTCGACAAGCCAGGTGAGGGTTCCTGCAGGGCTTTGGCAGCAGGTGAGGGTTTCTGCCAGGCTATGGCAGCAGGTGAGGGTTTCTGCAGGGCTTTTGGCAGCAGGTGAAGGTTTCTGCAGGGCTTTGGCCCCTTTAGACTTGCCCTGGCAAAGGAGAAGCGTCCCAGTTGCTCTTTGTCCCTCCTCCTGAGTGTCTTTCTTTGTCCCACCAGCCGAAACACTCACCCCTCATCCTTCTCCCACCACTGCAGAAGCTAAAAATGGGGTGAGCCATGAGGCCAGCGCAATGGATTTCAGCAAGGTGAGACACTCGTGGCTTTCTTACGCCTTTAGGGCCAGATTTGCTCTTGCAACCTTGGCTGCAGAGTGTGCTGCAGAGTGCTGTGGGCTTTGCTTTTGGGGTAACTGCCTGAAAATCGCTTGTCGTGCCCAGGCGGAGCTGCACTTCATGAAGAAAATTCCCAGAGGGGCTGAAGCGTCCAACGTGCTCGTAGGAGAGCTGGATTTCCTTCGCCAGCCCATCGTGGCATTTGTCCGCCTGACCCCGGCTGTCCTCCTCTCGGGCATGACGGAAGTTCCCATCCCAACCAGGTCCGAATGAGGAGCACAAAGTTTTGACTGAAAAAAAAAAAAAACAACCCCAAGAAAACATCGAATTGCATGCATCGGTTTGGCGTCCCAAGGGAACAAGGCCAGTGGGAGCAAGCACGTTTCTCGCACCCACATCTCCTTGCCTTCGTTTCTCCCTTCCCTGCTGTAGCTTTTAAACCCACTGGCCAACTGTACGGAAAGTTGGCCCAAAAACTAGATTTGCGATCGGTTCTGATGAATGTCAAATTCATCACCGGAGTCGGTGAGCCTACGTGTCCCCTCTCGAGCCGCGCTCTGGGCTGGGAGCTCCCAGGGATTTCCTTGGGTGCTCTTTGAGCAAGGGCACGTTCTTCTCTCTCACTGTGTTTTCCTTGCCCAGGTTCCTGTTTGTTTTGCTTGGACCGGAAGGAAAAGCCCACCAGTACCATGAGATCGGCAGGTCCATGGCTACTCTCATGACGGATGAGGTGCGACGAGCTAAGCGAGATCTCTGGGTCCTTTTTGGCTTTCTTCACCTCTCCCTGTCTCTGTAGTAGTGAGGAAGAGGCTTTGCTGTGCCAGCTGCCCGGAGCTCTCCAAATAGCCCACCCTTGGTTTGCACCCCAAAGCAAACCTGCGGAGTTGCATCACCCCCCATCCCGGAGGCTGAAATCCCACCCGGGGTGCATCCTGCACCTCATCCTTCTCCCCGGGTGCCCAGCACGCTGTCCCCAGTGGTGGCATTGCCAGGGCCGGTCCAACTTCTCCTCTTTCAGCAAAAGGCTGTGGTGTGCCGTGGGGGACGGGAGCCTCCTGGAGATGATTACAAATACCACCATGCGCAGATGTTCCTTTTGGGGGAACATTCCCTGCCCTTTCCAACAGGACCTGTGGGGAAAACTATCTTGCCCCCTTTAGCCAAGGGCTTATTGCCCTGCTGAGGACATCCGCGATGGGTTGTCCTCTCACCGGGTTGTCTCCTATCGGCAGGTTTTCCGTGACGTTGCCTATAAAGCCAAGAACCGGGCTGACCTCGTGGCCGGCATCGAGGAGTTCCTGGATGAGGTCACGGTCTTGCCGCCAGGAGAGTGGGATCCCTCGATCCGAATCAAGCCCCCGAAAAACGTCCCTTCGCAGGTGGGTGCTGCGGAGGAGGAGGGAGGCGCGAGGGGGGCGGGCAGGATGGCAGCACGGCTGGGGATGCTGTTCAGGGGCCCAGGTTCACAAGGTCCCAGTTTGACACAGTCACCTACCCAGACCGGCAGCAAAACAAGCCAGTGGTTCAAATACGTATCTTGATCTTATTTCCATTGTAACAGGAAAAAAGGAAGGTGCCAGGAGCTCTCGATGACAGTGCTTCTCAGAGCAAGGCGGAGAAACACAGTGGTCCTGAACTGGAGCGGACAGGAAGGTGTGAGCTTGAATAGTTTGGTGTTTTTTTTTCTGTTTGCCTCTAAAACCTGAGCACGCCCCTCCCTTCTAGCAGGTTTTGGGGGTTAGTTGGTTCAGTGAAGGGGCTCCACGTTACCAGCTTGGTCCCCTGGGCTGGGCAGGTGGGAGATCTGGGCAGCTGGGCTCAGCCACAGCATCACTGCACACAGGTTTTCTTGATTTGGGGTGGAAGCAGATGTGTCAATACCTCCAGGTAGAGCTCTGCTGCTTCTCAAAGCCAGGGACTGTTGCAAGAAGAGGGGATGGGCTCTCAGGTTAGGTCTGTTGTGGTTGTGGTTGTGGTTGTTGGCGGGTTCTTTTGTGTGCCTCTGCTTCTACTGGGTATAAAATGGGAGAAGGAGACTGCTTCTGTTTAGCAATGCAAGTTACTCTGTGCTGGTGATGGCCCTTCTTCCAGGAGAACAGTGTCTATTTTTTCCTTCCTCCAGGCTCTTTGGAGGTTTGGTCCTGGATGTGAAGCGAAAAGCCCCGTGGTTCTGGAGCGACTTTCGGGATGGTCTGAGCCTGCAGTGTCTGGCGTCCTTCCTCTTCCTCTACTGTGCCTGCATGTCCCCTGTCATCACCTTTGGGGGCCTGCTGGGGGAGGCGACCAATGGCCACATAGTGAGCAGCTCTCTCTGTTGGGTGGCATGGGGGAGGATAACACTCATGCAAAAGTCCTTGCTGCAGTGAATTTGCTTTGTTGGTTCCCCCCCCCCCCCCCGCCCCTAACGATTTATTTACTCACTGCTGCCTCTCTTGCCCGGACAGAGTGCCATGGAGTCGCTGCTGGGCGCGTCCATGACCGGCGTGGTGTATTCCCTCTTTGCTGGCCAGCCTCTCACCATCCTCGGCAGCACGGGACCCGTCCTCGTGTTTGAGAAGATCCTCTACAAATTCTGCAAGTAAGGCTGGCTGCTTTGGCCGAGTGCTGCGAGGCTTCAGCAGGCAGCAGTCATGGAGAAAAGATGTTTTTCTTTTCTTTTTCTCAGTGTTAGTTGTTAGATTTAGTTTGTCTTCTGTGTCACAGACATGGCACACTGCTGCTTTAGTCCGTGGTGGTGCCAGAGCCCTCGGTCTCTGAAGGCTGGATGGGGTGGTCTGGGGTTTTTCGGGTGAAAGTGAAGCAGTGGGAGGAGGAGAGCCCACAAGGATGTGGATGCCCAAGATGGGTTGCAGAAGGAAGATGAGACAAATCACTCTGGTTTAGGAATGAGGGAAGATTTGCTTCCCTCTGGGTACAAACCCAGGCACTTTTCAGCCTGATTTTTTGCTGGAAGTGGAAATATATTTTGCCCAAATATCCAGGTAGTTTTCTGCTGGAATATTTTGAGTTGTGATGACTCGATTGAAAACGTAGGAGCTTTCCATGTGAAATGGGTGTTTTCCGTGACAGTCCTTCTGTTGTGATGACTTTGATCCTTCCTGCAATGAAATTTCTTATTAAGCCCCAACTGGCTGGCAGCAGGTGACTGGGTGCAAAACCAGCTGGTTTTGGTGTTGAAAGGGCCTCAGGGTGATGTGGGAGAGCACCAGCTTCCACAACAGGGACCTGACCTCAATTAGCCTCCAAGGTGTTAACACCAGACAATTGCCAACCAGTGACAATTAAATAATTGGCCTCTCCTCCTGTGGGTCCACACCCTGCACCACAGCCCCAAGGCTGTCTGGAGTAGTCTGTGGAAACTGCATTTATCATCCGCAGCCTTGACAGGCTCCTACATTGCTCCCGATTTTCCCCGAAGGCAGGCATGGCTTGGAGCCTCTTGCTGGCCTTGCGTTTTGTTTTGGTTTTGCAGGGAGTACACGCTCTCCTACCTCTCTCTGCGGGCGTGCATCGGGCTGTGGACCGCCTTCTTCTGCATCGTGCTGGTGGCCACCGACGCCAGCTCTTTGGTGTGCTACATCACCCGCTTCACGGAAGAAGCCTTTGCCTCCCTCATCTGCCTCATCTTCATCTACGAGGCTCTAGAGAAGCTGAGTCACCTGCGAGAGACCTACCCTGTGCACATGCACAGCAAGCTCGACTTCCTCACCATCTACTCGTGGGTTTTTTCCCTCCTAAAACGCCGCTGCCCCTTGGCAGGAGCTCAGGGCTGCGCCTCCATCGCCTTTCCCTTACGCCTGTCTCGGCTTCTCTCCTCGCAGCTGTAAGTGTGAGGCACCGACCCATCCCAGCAACGAAACCCTGCGTTTCTGGGAGAGCAACAAGATCAACGTGTCTGGCATCGCCTGGGAAAACCTCACGGTGACTGTAAGTGCCCCGAGCCACTGCTTCCTCGCGCCGCGGCCACGGGGTCCAGGGGCATTTGCGTGGTGCAAAACTCGGAGCCCTTCAGGTGGTGATGGGCTTGAAACTGTGCTAGTGCTGCTCTGAAAAGGCATTGCTGAAATCCAATGTCTGTGGCTACGTGCATAAATTTGCCTGTCTGAGCAGCCTCTCGGGCTGTTGTTGCTGGGAGCAGAGCCCCAGGCATAGCATGGGAGGCTCTTCTGGACATCGTCATCCCCTCTTGGCCACGTCCCCTCTGTGAGGCCTCCCCTGGGAAGGGACGGTTTGTCTCTTCTCCTTTCCTGTCACGGTTGCCTTAGCCCTCCGTCCCCGTTCCCTCTGTCTCTATCCCCAAGAATTTCCAGCCTTTCCTTCCCCTCTGGCGTCTTCTTCAGCCATGGTTACCTGCCATTCAAGCGGAGGATGTGCCGGGGGTCTGTGGTATGGTGTCCCGTCACATCTCCTCTCCGCTCTCCTCTGTGTAGTTCGATGTGTCCCTTGTTCAGCTGCTGCTGCTGCTGCTGCTGCTCCTTACATAGAAATCTCCATCGGCAGCAGCAGTTACAAGGTCACGGATCTTGGACCAAGGTCCTCAAAACCCCCTGAGTTATCTGAGGTTTCCTTGCCGCACGTGCCCTGCCTCTGTGTCCTGATGCTCTGTTTCTCCAGGAATGTCGGGACTTGCATGGAGAGTTTCAAGGACCTGCCTGTGGACGCAATGGCCCCTACACGCCTAATGTCCTCTTCTGGTGCTGCATCCTCTTCTTCTCCACCTTTGTCCTGTCGAGCTTACTGAAGAAGTTTAAAACCAGCCGTTACTTCCCAACCAGAGTAGGTAGAAGATGGTGGCCAGCAGCAGTCTCCCCACTCATTTCCCACAATGGCTTTCCTGGAGCACTAAGCAGTATTTGCCACCCCTTGGTCAAGCTGGGAAACGCTGACCTTGAAGGCCAAGCTCTCCACCAGCTTGGATGTCCCTCGCTCATTTGCAGGAGTGCAAAACGATGGTAGCATTTCCCACCTGCCTCGCGACCTGCCCCAGGGCGATTTTGTGCTCAGGCGGTGGGAGATCGGCTCTTCCAAAGCTGCTTTTTTTTCTTCACCTTCTGTGCGTTGTGTGCTCAAGGGGAAAGTTGCTTGAAATGAGGAGCTGCCACGGAAAAAGACACTGTTTCTTCCTTTTGAGGAGCAAATGATGCCTCAGTGCCTTCTTCCCATTGTAGCTGTGAGCGTGGCTGTAGTGGCAGACATCTGCTTCCTTATTTTTCCAAGATGTTTTTAAGGTTTGAGTTAAACCAACCCTTTTCCACCTAATTAACCTCTTTTCATTGTCTGACACCCGATCTCACGGGGACAAACACAGCAAGAGTATCTAACCAAGGGGTTTGGCTGCACGTCCTCAGAGCGGTGGGATGTTGTTAACCAGCCTTAATGTTGTTGGTGTCCCTAACTTTCCCATGCCACGTTATGGCGCCGTCTGCGATGCCCCTTTCAGCTCTGGTTTCTCACCCCAGGTACGGTCCACAGTAAGCGACTTTGCCGTTTTCCTCAGCATCGTCGTCATGGTGCTCATCGACTTCATGGTTGGGATCCCCTCACCGAAGCTCCACGTCCCCGATAAGTTCAAGGTAATGGGGTGTTTTGGCACGGAGCTGGTTTCAGCCCTTGGGGATGCCACAAGGCGAGGCCAGGGCAGGACAGGGCCGAGTCTGGGGGAGATGCTGGTGGTGTGACCATCTCCTCTTGCGCCTCCAAGTGCATTGTTTCCTTCTGGAAACAGGGCGACAGCCCCAAAACTAGGCAGCTACAGGAGAAGTGTCTGTAGGTGCTTGCGAAGAGGCCGCTGGCAGTGCTGACCCCCATGGGAGAGGGTGACATGAAGCCAGGGCTGGGAGATGCTCTGAGCCAGGGGTGGAGGGGAAAACCAAAGCCAGTGGGGTGGCTGGTCTGGGAGATGATGCTGGTGTGTGTGCTTTGTTGCAGCCTACCAGAGACGACCGCGGGTGGTTCATCAACCCCCTAGGAGCCAACCCTTGGTGGACGGTGTTGGCTGCGCTCATCCCAGCTCTGCTCTGCACCATCTTGGTATTCATGGACCAGCAGATCTCTGCCGTTATTGTGAACAGGAAGGAGCACAGGCTGAAGGTAAGGGGCTGCAAGAGACGACCCCGTCCCCAACCCGCTCGGGGCTGCAGGTCTGGGGAGAAGCTCCTATTCCAAAAGCTTTGTGAAGGCAGTGGTTTGGGACAACGTCAGGCTGCGTGGCAGGATGCTCTCCTGGACTGATGATGCCACAGGGAGCAAACGACAGGGGAGTTCAGATGAGCAATCTTCCCGAGCAGCAAATTCATCTTGGAGCAATAGAGAAGAGCGTTTTTGTTTTAAAATGTCAGCAGCAGCTGGGGGAACGACTCAGTTTGATGAGCTGCCAGGGATAACTCTTACTTGCACAGAACACAGCTTGCTTGCCAGTGGTGGAAATTTCTTTATGAATGAATGAAAAAAATGTGAATTTGGTTGGGGTCTTTTTTTGGGGGGAAGTAGATACCACACAAACGCTCCAAATCCACTTTGTCTGAACTCCAGCCAGATTTTCACGCAAGGTGCTTGCGCAAAGCCTGGATACCTCCTTATTTGTCTCCAAGTCTTGTTTTGAATTTTCAAGAAGTTGACTCGAGCTTGAGTAGGGTTTGAGTCTGGCTTGCGACGTGGTCCTGGCTCTTGTGCTGTGGGATGCTCTGTTTCTTGTTTTGCTGCCTGCAGAAAGGATGCGGGTACCACCTGGACCTCTTTGTGGTGGCTGTGATGCTCGGGGTGTGCTCTGTGATGGGGCTGCCCTGGTTTGTGGCTGCGACCGTCCTGTCCATCAGCCACGTGAATAGCCTCAAAGTGGAGTCTGAGTGCTCGGCTCCAGGAGAACAACCCAAGTTTTTGGGGATACGAGAGCAGAGAGTCACTGGCTTGATGATCTTTGTGCTCATGGGCTGCTCTGTCTTCTTCACTTCTGTGTTAAAGGTAAGAGGAAAATGCGGAACGCCCAACAGCCACAAGCTTCTTTGGAGGTTATACAAAAATAGTCCCCTCTCTCCAGGCCTGAGTAGTTGTGGAGCGGAGGAGGAGGTGATCCCAAACCTTGGGGCTTGACCCACGGTGGGAAGCAGCCTCGGTGATGCTTTCCAGCCCTTCAGACCCCAGTTTGGTGCGCTCGAGGCAAGCGAGCAAGACAACTGCTTTAGTTTTCAGGTGTCTTTCAGGCCCACCCGTGTGTACGGGTTACAATGCAGCCTCTTCAGACCAGTACGTCTGCTCTCTTTCAAACAGGCAGCACTTTATTGGTTGCCGTTTGCCCCCGCAAATGCCTCCGAACAGCCCTTCCCAGTAGCTAAACACACTGACATCATCCCCACGGGCTTCCTTGCCTGTTCCTCCCACAAGGTAATCTCCTCTCTAGGCTAAAAGGAGGCACGTCGCTTTGGCGTGTTGCCGCCGGAAGATGTAGAAATGTTTTTCTACCGTCACGGAACGCGGCATATGGTAGCATGGGTGAAATCACCTATTTTCCCCCAGCCTTTCTGGAAAATGGCATTCTTCTGACAAAACGTATCTCAAAAGTTCAGCCGAAAGCAGAGCATTAGCTCGCTGGCACGCACAAAATCTCTGCCGGTTAAAATCCGGCACATCTCTAACCCTGTGGAAACTGTGGAAGGCTTTAGGCAAGTTTAGGCAGTGCCTGTAGAGGAGAGTGGTAATACTGAAAATGCAATTTAAAAAAAGAAATTGTGGCCTTCTTTTTTTTTTTTTTTCTTTTCTTCCAGTTTATACCCATGCCTGTGCTTTACGGTGTCTTTCTCTACATGGGTGTGTCGTCGCTCCGAGGAATTCAGGTAGGGACATTTTCACAGCGTGCAGCATGTCTGCTCCCTGGTATTTCATCTGCGTAGGAGCAGGGAAACAGCAGTGGGAGTGGGGACAAACCTCTCCGAAAGCAAGCAATGAACATATTTAGCGTAAGAAAAAGCTTGGTGGAGGCACAGGAGGTGTGTAGGGCTGGGAGGACCAGGCAAGTTCAGCGCGCTCTGTTTCCCGGCTTAGGGCAGGTCAGTGTTTGGTTACGTGCAAGTGGGGGAATTCCGTGCAAAGGGAAGGCAGTTTCTGCCACTGGTGGAAATCCTTGCTGGGGGATTCAGAGGGCCGAGAAATGCCAATAATAGAATCATGTGGAATAACTGGAGTTTGGTGGGCAGCTCTCATGGGCCAGCTGGCTGATAGGTGGAGCGGAGGGAAGACGGGTGCTGCTCCCAGGAGGAAGATAGTGGGAGCCACGATTTCCCATTGCAGGCGAGATCCTGAAAACTCCCTCCACGCCTCAAGAGGGCCAGAAACTTTCCGCAGTGCCAAGGTGGCAACTTTTCCACTTTTTTGTTTTGCAGTTCTTCGATCGCTTGAAGCTGTTTTGGATGCCGGCGAAACACCAGCCGGATTTCATCTACCTGCGGCACGTCCCCTTGCGAAAGGTGCATTTCTTCACCATGATCCAGCTGATCTGCCTCGTCCTGCTCTGGGCCATCAAGGTGTCCCGTGCTGCCATCATCTTTCCCCTGATGGTAAGAGCCGGTGCTGCTTGGCAGCGGGATGTTTGCAGCGCTGGAGGGAGATGGAGCATCATCTCTGGCCTCACCGCATCTTCCCTCTTATTCGTGAAGGTTTTGGCTCTCGTTTTTGTGCGGAAAGTGATGGATTTCTGCTTCTCAAAGCGAGAGCTCAGCTTTCTGGATGACCTCATGCCAGAAAGCAAGCAGCAGCAGAAGTTGGACGATGCCAAAAATGAAGGCGAAGAAGAAGAGGTAAAGCTTGCTGGGTGCTCGGGGCTGGCCCTCTGCCTCGGGCTGTGAGATTGCCTGTTCCTATCACAGCTTGTCTTCAGGTGTTGGGGGAAGATCAGAGCTGCATAGAAATCGATTCTAATATGTTTTTACGGGGTGTTTAGTTTATCTCCACTTTGCCCAAAGGCAGAGAGCTTGATTTGTCCCCTTTTTACGTCAGGAGTCCCAAGAGGTGATGGGAGCTGCTGCTGCAAATTCCGTTCAGCTGCAGCTGGGGAAGACCAGCGACTTGGATATCCCAAGGCAACACCGTGACAGGTAAAGCCCCACCAAGCACCAGGACCCCGGGCAAGATGAGTTTGAAGGTGTTTGGCACAATTTTCTCCACCTGCATCTTTATTGAGCATCCCATAGAAACCAGCAGTCAGGTTGGTGGGGAAAGTCAAATATACGGGCAGGGCTGCAGGAGGTGATCGCGGGGCTCTGGCCGCAAGCAGAGTGGCTGCGCAGCTCACGATTGACCCCCAAAACTTGCGTCGTCAGTGACTTTAGGGTAGCTGGAGACCCTCACACTTCAAAATGAGGAGTTGCGGGCATGATCTGTAGCAGCAGTGGCTCAGGAGCCCGCTGCAGGGCTAAACACCAGCAAGAGCCTTTGCGCGGAGCTGTTGCTCTGCAGCTCTCAGGCTTGCCTCCCAAAACTCCTCATCCAGCAAAACCTCCCGTGCTTATGCCGAGCTTTGATTCTGCGGGTTCCCCTGTTCCTCTTGCTGATGCTGATGCACTCGCTGGCATCAGTTCCCATAATCACGGGTTGCTATGTAAAATATTTCCTGCAGGGCTGGTCCTTTCGAGATTAATCTCTCGGATGAAATGTCGAGAACGACCGTCTGGCAGGCTCTCCCTATGAACACGGAAACGGTCTGAATCCGGGGAGGAAAGAGGTAAAGGATTGCACGTGAACGTGACCGTGCTCCTCTGCAAGCGTGCTTTGGCCGGCAAGGCATGCAAACCAGCTCCTCTCTGCCGGGGTGGTCCCACGACCGGGGCCGAATCAGCAGCAGCCGGCAGGTCTTCCACTGATGATGCTCTCCCTCTTTTTCTCTTTCTTCCCCCGCCCAGTTTTCACGTTTAGGACTCTTGGCTTTGAAGGAGAGGAGTGAGAACGTGACTCAGGGATGTGCCAACGCAGACACGGGGAGAAACTGTTGTTTGTTATTTTTTCCAACTGGCGGATTCCCATTAAAGCCATGCAGATGTTTTCAGTTATCCTTGGTGTGCTTCAGGCATTCAGTATCTCTAGAGCAGCAAACTGAGGCGCACATCACAGTCCATGGGAGTTGGGTGGTGGTAAGCCTCCGTGTGTACGTGTGTGTGGTGGTGCGGTTTTGTAGTGGTAGAGGGACTGCTACCGCTTTATCATTCAGTGCTATCTTTTTAATATCTAATTCCTCCTCTCCTTTCTCTTTTTTCCCCAGTAAAAACTCAGCAACCCGGTCTAGTTGAAGATGTCCCTGCCCACGGCAGGGGGGTTGGACTGGATGACCTTTAGAGGTCCCTTCCAACCCAAACTATTCTATGATTCTATAATGTACAAAACCGTTTTCTGTTCTATTTGACGCATTCTCCACTTCCTTCTTCATCACGACCGGGTTCTTGGTCTGGTTTTGTTGTCCCAAATGCGGGCTCGTTGCCCGGTGCGCAATGCCAATTCACACACCGCGACGAGGTATTTCCATTTCTTTATTCTAGTTTGCGCAAAGTAGGGAGCTAGGTGGTAGCCCACAAAAGACTAGCTCTCCGATTATCAAAACCTTTCGCTAGTTATAGTCTCTGTCAAATGGTCTTCTCGCCTCTTATGCTAATTCGTTTGCATGCTCAGTGTCTCTCCGCATTTGGGTCGGAGGGTTTCTTGGGTCGGTGGGCCGTGAGTCGGTGGTCGTGATCTCCCCCTGCCGCAATTGCCTCTTCTTCACCTTTAGCTTCATGCTTCAACCGCTGCTGCTCGGTTCCTGCAGCAAATTGGTTATTTCAGGCTTGGATCGCCACTATCCATTCTTTGAGGTTTCGCTTGACAGAGACTTCACTTAGCAAAAGAGGTTATTGTGTCACAGTTTTCTTAGATCCTACGTTAAACAGCCACTTGAACGCTTAACAGAAGCATTGGGCAAAATATTGCACATGAATCAATGACAGCCTCCTGCAAACTTACATCACTTTGGGGTCCTGCCTTTAATTCACTCTTAGGTCTCTCACTGGTGCGAGAGGGATGCTCTCCATGGCGGGGCAGCGTAAAGAGCGTCTGAGCAGTTGGGCTAAGGCGAAGGAAAAGCACTTGCTGCCTGCGCTCCGGTTTTACATCTTTTTTTTTTTTCTTTTGCTTTGGCTCTGCCATCAGCCTGGAAGCTGCAAAATGCAGAAATGCCACCTTCTTGTCCCCTGGCTGTAAACTGAATATAAGGGAGCGCTTCAAATCGAAAACCTTGAATACGCTGTATGGTCATGGGAGCGGGCAGGTACCGCACACAGCTGGGGCTCTGTGCCCCTGGGCTGCCCCCTCCGTTGTTCCTCCACTTTCCTTAAGCAGAGATGGTTCTCGTGCTCTCTTTGCCTTTTGGGGGGTTGTTGGGCTGCGGTGTCAGCCCCGGCACGTGCGTTTGAGTCGGGTGGCCATGGAGCCTGGGAGGAGAGGACAGCCCAGAAGAAAAGGTCCCCTTGCAGCCCTCCACCTTGCTGTGGGCTCAGCGCGTGCTCCAGGCTGTTGGCGTCTGCAACCGGTGCCCCGAGCCCAGCTGGGACGGATGCACGAACCCTCCTGCCATCGGCTTGTCCCATCCGCTGCGGGAGCCTTTTCGTGCATCAAACCAGCCCAAACCGACAACGGCAAGGTGTTGCTCCGTGCAAAGGGGTGGGGAAAAGAAAACACCAAATTGCTCTGGAAGGATGAAAGCGGCACATCACCAAGCCGGGCCAAAATGAGACGGCGTTTACGGCATGGGGTTTTGCAAACTGTCGTGTGACTACTGCCAGCGTGGCGTGGTGAGTGTCGGAGGGGGAGGAAACCGGTTTAGCTCTTCAGGAAGGAGGGGAGGCAAAAGAGCAAAGGCTTGGAGGAAGGGAAAGGTGCAAAGGCTGGGTTTTCTGGCTGCTATTCCTCCGTGGTGCCCATGCCCGTCCTGTCCACGCTGCCTTCCTGTGCCTGGCTCTGAGGAAGGGACTGTGCTTGCTGCTCCGACATGCTGTCTCTCCCTCCCCAGAGAGACAAGGTCCCGGTGGAGGAGATCCCTGATCTCTCCACCATTTGGAAAATAAACTTTAATTCCCGTGGAGGTATAGGCATCAAGCCCGTGAACCGCAGTGGGTGCGGCGCTGGGTGGTTGTGGTAGCAGTCCTGTGGCTGCCCTGCCCCTAAAAGGGACTTACTGGGCTTCTACTAGAGGAGAATTTTGTTTTTCCCTTTTGATTTTCCTCTCTTTAAGAGGAGAGAGCCGGGCTGAACTCCGCTCCCTCCTGGTAGGGTCCCGGGCCAGGGGCTGGGATTGTTTTCAGCATGTGCCTGGCATCTCTCCAGCTTAGAAAGAAAGAAAGAAAGAACGAACGAACCCCCCCCCGGAAGGGAAACGATGCCGGTTTTAATGAGGAGCGGGCTGGGTCCAGCTCTGCGGGGGTCTGCGTCTCCCCTGGCCTCAGGGGGCTGCAAAACGTTGGCAGCTGCCTTGGCAGTTGCTTATTGAAAAAGTAAAGCAGGCTTCCTCGACGTGCCCGAGCGCAGCCGTCTTCTCCATTTGAAGCTTTGCTTTTGCTGTTTACAGGGCTAGCATTTGTTCTTTCTTTATTTTAATTTTTTGAATTAAATGAAAGCTGAGGTCTTGCTTCATAACGTGACTCGGGGCCATCTGAAAGGTAGTTGTAAGCCCCTGGGCTGGCTGTGAGTCCCGGCGCTACGGCTGCCTGCCCCCTTTAGACACCAGAAACCCCTGGACGGCTCCTTATTTTGGGAGGATTTAATGTTTCCTTGTGCAGAGGAAAATGATACGGGGGGGTACGAACCCTCTCAAAGGTGTTCCTGGAGTCGCTTTAGGACTGAACCCCCCCCCCTTGAAGTGACCGGCGATGCTTTAGTTGGCAGCCAAGCCCCTTCCCATCAATGCGGGATGGGTGCTGGGCGTTTTCCTCATCTTTGGTGCCTTAAAACAGCTCCGCGAATCTCCCGTGGGCCCCTTGAAAAAGTTTCCTAAAAGGAAGCGCATGGAATCCCTAAGGGGGGGGAAAAAGAGATGTGAAAAGGTAATAAATAAGGTGCTGGCACATTTTTTTTTGTTATTTTATTTTTCCCCCAGTGTGCTACCTGTAGAAATACAGGAATTATTTTTGTTTTGGAGATGCTGAAATATATTTCTCTTATTGTAAGAGATGATCTAGTTTGGAAACGCTCCGTGTTGCAAATAAAACCGAGGGGGAGGGGAAAATCCATCAAGCAGATCTGTGTAATTTATCACTCTGAATCTTTGTGTGTTTGGGATTTTTGTTTTTTTTCTTAAACTTGATTTATTGCGGGTTCATTCTGTGAAACGCAGGTAACATAAATGCGTGTCGCCGTCTCGTGGGTCCCGTGTGGGGGTTCCCCCTGCCAGAGCCGTGTCTGTCTTTGATTTTTCTCTTGTTGCCCATTGAACGTAATGGGAAAACAATACAATAAAAGTCTCGTTTGTCTCGCTGTGCCGCTCCCGTGTCTTTTGAAGGGTGGAGAGGAGTCGGAGGCGTCTTTGGAGCTTTTTCAGGGGGGGTTTGGAGGTGATGGGGGAAATCCATCTCCCTGGGGCTTTGGGTCAGGAACCAGCTGACTGGGGAAAGATTTGAAGTTAGTGGGTTGGGGGTTTTGATTATTTATTAATTTTTAAATTTTTATTCAGAATGTATTTTGAATTTATTTTTAGATTTAAAAGATTTTAATTATATCCTTTTAATATTTTTCTCTTTTTTATTTTTCTCTGCAAGTAAGTGCAATGAGCTCTGTGTGGCAGGAGGGAGGGGACAGCAGTGTCACACATGTCACCTCTGCCAGACCCGGGGGTGTGCAGGGAGTTCAGAAATGGGACTGGGGGGTGAAGGTGCCGGCACCAGACAGAAATTGCCCCATCCGGAGCGAGCAGTTCCTCCTCCCTGCTTTTTGGGAGGTTGTTTTTTTGGAAAACTAGTCCTTCTCTGTCTGCGGCAGGTGCCCCCGCCCTGAGAGCGACCAGGGGCATTAGGACCGCTGCGCCCTTGCTTTTCGCGCCTGTCAGGTGGGGAGTGCTGACCGTGGCGGAGCCACCTTGGGCCAGTCCTTATGGTCCCGTGTACACCTCGGGCGAGGAGTAAGAAAGTGAAGGCCCTCAGGCAATTCGAACTGACCAGAGATGAGGTTCGACTAGGGTAGAAATGGAGCCCCGCCGGAGGGCAAGGGGAGCCGGTCCTCCTCCTGGGAGCAGCGGGTCTGCAGTCGGGGACTCTCCCCTGGGCTCGGGACGCCGCCCGAGGAAAGTCCTCGCGGTTGAGAGCCCTCATCTTCCAGGTGAGTGACTGTGCACAGTTTGGATCCTCACTTCTAAAGCCGGCTGTGCAGTGTTAATCCCTCCTCCGCCCTCCTGAACCTGTGCTTTACTGGTGTTGTCGGAGCGTTGACGCCTCATTTCCAGGTAGTTTTCTGCCCCAGGCTTTGGGTTAAAATGAGGTTTCTTTCTGAATCTGTCACCTGCCTAATTTGACTACGTGAGCCTCCGCGACACAGCCCAGAGGAAAAGCAGGCAATTCTTGATGCGAACCGTCGCTGGGCAGAGCAAGGGGGAGATGCAGCTGCCCGGAGAGCCGGGCCGACGGTGGATCCCGGGTGGAATCCTAGTGGAGAGGCAGATGACAGACGATTGCAGTTAGCCAGACAAGGCTTCGAAGAAGAGGCTGTACGTTTGGCAGGACAAAAACCTGGCAATTGGTCTGAAATAAGGGAGTGTCGGAAGCGAATGGACCTGTAATGGTCTGTACTGTTTTGGAGCAAACAGCTCCGGCTATGAAAAAACAGTTTTCTAAGCATGTCCCCGCCTGGCCGGGGAAGTCAGTGGAGGAGGTAGTGTGTTTGGCTACGTTTGTATGCAGTGATGGAGATGAGGAAAGGGTTAAGGCAAAGAGACCTCAGAGGAAGGAGGAAGTAAGTGTGTTTGGGGCTGTGCTGAGGGAAGGGTTTGGAGAAAGCGGAGGGAGAGGCCGGGGAAGAGCCCGAGGAGGTGGATGGAATCAAAGTGACCGTGAGGTGCGTCTGGGTGAATGAAGTGATTGGACTTGGGGATCGGGTGATAGGGGTGGTTCGGGTATAACTGCGGGGTGCGATCGGGGGGAGGGATCCCTCTCCGGAAGCATCCAGCTCGAGCTGGCACCTGAGAACTAATCAAAGAGGAATTGGAAACCTTCACTCGGCCTTTGCATTCTCAGTGGGATCCCAGGGTCGGACCCTGTGAGGGTGGCCGGCGTGCGTAAATCCATAGCGCCGGTGAAGGTGCCTTCCGAGTGCCGCTTGAGGTTGGCCGTGAAGCTTTGGGCGCTTTGGGATTCGTACGACTGCCCTCTGCTCGGGAGAGAAGGATGGGGGAAGCAAACGTGGTTCAATGCACATGGTGGCATCCTGGTTCCTCCCTGCAGGAGGTGCCCGGAAGAGGGGTTGTGTCCTGTAAAGTACTTTACTGTGTGGAGCATCCTCCAGAAAAGCGATGATAATTATAATAATAATAATAATAATAGATAAAAATAATTTTTGGTTTCAGGGGGGTCTGCCAAGCCTGGCCAGGGTTGCTCCTGACATCAACTATATGCAAAATCCTATCCCATACTATTTGCTTGCATTGACCTCCCCAGCCCCTGCGGGAGCGCTGGCAGCGTGGCACGGGACAGATCCAGCATCAGACAACCTCCTTCGCAGGCGTCTGGGCAGCATTTTGATGGGTGCGTGTGAAAATTGCATCCTCACAGTTACCTCTCGGCACGTCTACCCTTGCTTCGGTGCAGGCACACAGCCGCAAGAACGGGTTTGTGTAATGTAAAGGTACAATTCATTGCAATAAACTTTATCACAAACCTCCCCTTTTCTAGCGAGGAGCAATATTTCTATCTTGAGCTTATCACCAGAGTGCTGGAGAGCTTTCCCGACCGTTAGTTGCTCAGACAAGCACCTTCAGAAGAGTTATTAATGAGAGTGTTACCTTTCTTCTCTTTGCTGGATGCCTTAGGGGTTCGGGGGAGTAAAATGCCAGCCCCCACCCTGTAGCTGCTGAAAATCAGACTTTTGGTTGCCTATCAGCAAGCACTTTCATTTCTCTGGTTTAATTTCTTCAGAGATTGGTAGTAAAGAAGGGAGGAAAAGGCACTTGCCTTCTGCAAAGACAACCCTTCCCCGAGAAGCCGGACCTTCCTCCTTTGCTCCAGTGACTCCTGATTTCATTTTTACAAGCAGTAATGACTTTCAGCCTCCCAGCAAAACAAGCTGCGAAGCAGCCAGCCGGAGCTTTGTGCTTAGGACACAGTGAAGTGGAAGAAGTCTGGCTGCTCCAAAACTCAAAAGTGAGCGATGCAAAGCTCGGCGTCCCCTTTCCCAGCCCGGTTTTGACGATTTGATGTTTTGCAGGTGCCTGTCGGCAGTGGAGAAGGACAGAGAGGGAAGGCAAAGCATCTGCGAGTGCTGGTACACAACCTGGGATGGGATAACCTGCTTTCCGGAGGCCTCTCTCCTTCCTGCTCCATCCCATCCCAAGCCCACGGGTCCACAAATCCCGCAGCCTATGAAATCCTGAACTCCTCCAGCAATTTCCTCAATGAAATAACCACTCCGAGTCCATCCGAGTGGCTTAAGCGGGACCGAGTGAGTTCTGAGTGGGGCCGTTTCCTTCGGTGGCCTCTCCGTGCAAGGCTTGCCGCGATTTTGGGGATGCTGCAATGGCCGGGGAAGGGCGATGGGATGCTCGGAGCATCTTGCCGCGGACCCGGAGGTGCCCACTTGTCCCGTTTCCTCCTATGTTTGCTCCTGAAGCTTTAATACTAAATAACAAACAAGCAGCGGGGATCCGAGCTTGGATCACGCTGGGATTTTAAGTGCTTAGACCTCGGTGTCACCTTCCTTCGCCATGTTATTTTACACGCCGTGTCGCCTTTCAGGGCAAGCCGGGCAGTTCACCTTTGTGCCGAGCGGTGCCAGGGAGGAAGTTGACTAGAGCAAATGAATTTGCAGCATGGAAATGACGGATTAGCTCAGCTGGGAAACTAAAGTAGAGCTGGAGATAGCTGGAGGAAGCGAGGAGAGTAAAAAATGTCGCTTCTCTGGACGTTTCCGTACCGTGCTAGGACTTGGTCTGGCTAACGAGGGTTTGTTGAAGCACCAAAGGGATGGAGGCCGTGCCAAAGCGAGACCTTCCTGAAACGCCCTGATATTTTCCAGGCAATGTTGATGAAAGTCGGAGCCGCCCCGTAACGTGTGTTTTCACAACGGTTTGCACCTCACTTGTCTTTTGGCAGCTTGTGCTTTCAAATACAGCAAAACGCTGCTTACGCCTTTCTCCCCGGCAGGGTGCGGCGTTTAGACCCCATTTCTCTCTTCCGGATAGTTTTTGCTCAGAGCAGAGCTGGTTTCTCCCCATCCGCTAAGTTTTGCAAGCGGGAAGAGTTTTGGGGTGCGTGGCTTTAAATAACTGCCTGGATCTGCATCTGGTAGATCCTGATGTCATAAACGGTCACTTTTTGTGTCTCTGGAGTTGGTGCACACTGGGTGCCACTGAGCTCCTCTCGGTGAGGTCTACCCCGGTGTCCCGGGATTGATCTGGAGGTTCAGTTTTCCCCAAGACCGGTGACCGACGTGAGGATGAACCGGAATGGGGGTTACAAAATGACCCTTCTGGAAGAGTTACAGGTAGCGCGGCCGGGGCTCTGCCCAGGGGCTGATCATCCCCCGGAGAGTGGGAAAACTCTCCCCGAAATGCCATTGGCACTTCCCCGGAGCGCAGCAGGATGGGCAGGGGGAGATGCTCTGCACCGGGGAGGGCTGCCAGGGGCAGGTTTAGCGTCGCTGGTCGGTGCAGGGAGGGAAAACGCTTTCTAAGAGAGAAGGAGACTTTCCCCGTGTCACCCGCGGGGCGTTTGAAAGCTGCGACTCCCAAATCGCTCCTTTTATTCCCACTCCGACAGCCACGTAACACGCTCGAGTTTGTGATTTCATTTAAATGGCGATTTCATTCAAATCGCGATTTCATTTAAATTGCGATTTTAAGCGATTTTATTAAGCCCTTTCCCCCCGTGCCTTGTCCGAGGTTGGGGTTGGGGTAGCGACTCGGCTGTGAGACGTGGTTGGGTTTTTATTTCTTTGAACGCAGCCTGGGAATCCCCTTCCCCAGCCCTGGTGGCAGGGGGAAAAGAGACGCCAAAGGACTTCTTTCTGCTGGCTCCTGTAGTTCTCCTTCGGCTTTTGAGGCAGAACTGCTCTTCATGCAGCGCCGGCAGTGGTATTTCAGCCGAGGAGGGCATTGGCTCTCAGCCCTTGGCTTTTGCAAGGAGAAAAACGATGTGTTCCATGGAAAGCACGCTTGCACCAAGGGAAGCCCGAGCCTCGCTGGGCCAAAGACGAAGCTTTGCCCTTGCAGGTTCTTGAGGGCCTTGGGAGGTTGTTGGTGGCCATGTCCTGTGGCCGTATGGTGAATACTTCCAGGCACACATTATATACCGTATAGGTGATGTTACAGGCTGTTTTATTTGGGTATGGGAAGACAAAGCTCCTACAAGTCCGTGTTTTTAGGGCCGTGCCTGGAGGAGGAGGAGGAGGAGGAGGCACGCAGAGGCGAGATGCTCGTGGACTGGCGTGGACGCAGGGGTGGATGATGGCCGGGAGGACGTACGGGAGCTCGACACACGCAGCCCCAACTTTTACCTTCTTCTCATTGCTAAACAGAGACATGACGAAGAGGCAGTGATTGACCAGGGAAGAACGAGCAACGTTGTCAGTATTCACTATGAGAAGGAGGAGTTGGAAGGTGAGTCTCTGCTGAGATCCTGGCAGAGGGGCCAGCAGCCCAGGGCGTTTTCCCGTAGCACAAAGTCCCTACAACGTCCCTTGCTCGGTGTCACGTCATGTGCAGCAAAACGTGCCGTGCTTCTTGATAAAGCAGCACAGTTATTTTGACATTTTTTCTTATTACGGCTCTTAAACAGAGGGAGAAAGCCCCCGCGGAGGCCACGGTGTGAGTTTTAGCCGTGGGCCTGGGTAGTTCATGGCTTGTTTTCTCACAGAAGCTGCTTCTGACTTGGAGAGGTCAGGAGAAGAATTGGATGGCTGCAGATGCTGTGATTGTCTTTTTTTGTTCTGGAGTTGATTATCATGGGACCGATTTGATCTTCTCTTGTCGCCTTGTGCCATACAAAGATTTTAAAAATAATTACTTTCTGTCGCTGCTTAATGAGCAAGTGTGAGTGTTGTCCAGCCGAAGCTGGAATTTGAGAAGAGGTTCGCTGCTTTGAGGGCACTTTTAGATGAGCCGGAGCCATCACTTGTTGTTGCTCTGTTGTTGCAAAGCTTGAGTACAATAGGCTTGGAAGAAAGGAGGTCCAGTGAAAATAAAATTAAGAGAAGTTGTTTTTTTCCCCTGGGATTTAACCGTGGCTTAGCGAGGCACCGGCCGCGTCAACCACTGCCACAATGCCGAAAGCGCTGCAAATGCCGCTTTATTGCAGGCCACCGGACCGTGTACGTGGGCGTGCAGAAGCCGCTGGCGAGGCAGAGCCGCCGGCATCACCGACCCCGCAGCCAGAAGCCTCGGAAACGGGAAGGGGAGAAGGACTCTGCCCCGACGGAGCAGGGCTACCACTGTAAGTCCCGCCACAGCATTCACGAAGCTCCTCGGGGCTACGTGGGCACTGGGGTCTTCTGCAAGCAGGTGCATGTGGCCCAGGGGAGAGGGGCCAGCCCGATATTTGTGGCTGAACTGGTGCCGATCCGATGGCCACTTTGCATGTGAGCGTGACGGGCCGTATTCAGGCGCGGTAACGGGACGGGGCTTTGTCTTCTGCCCCCAGACACCCCGTCCCAGCGGGTGCAGTTCATCCTCGGGACCGAGGAGGACGAGCAGCACGTCCCTCGTGACTTGTTCACCGAGCTGGATGAGATCTGCGTGAAAGAGGGCGAAGATGCCGGGTGGAAGGAAACGGCAAGGTAAATCCCTGCTGCCGGCTGCGGTGGGAGAGGAGTCCCTGCGCCGGCAGCACGCGCGGGCACTGCTTTCCGCTCTCCGGGACGCAAAGCTTTTGCAGCTGCAGGTGGCGATGTGAGGAGCCTGCTCCTCTTGCTACCCCGTAGCTCTATGAAAGGGCTTGCAGAGCTGAGGCTGTTTTCTTGCCGTGGGGCTGATCGCACCCGATGTCCGCAGGTGGCTGAAGTTTGAGGAGGATGTGGAAGATGGCGGTGAGCGCTGGAGCAAGCCCTACGTGGCCACGCTGTCCTTGCACAGCCTCTCTGAGCTGAGGAGCTGCATCATCAACGGCACGGTGCTGCTGGACATTTGCGCCAACAGCATGGAAGAGATTGCAGGTACCGTGGGCGCCACATGCCTCCGGGAACAGCCGAGCTCGGTTTGCCGCGGTGCCCTTCACTCCCGAATTCAACCCTGCCCCAACGGCACGTCCTTTTCCAGAAGCGCCACTGTGTTTTTCAGTCGTGAGTTGTCTTTGGATGCAGACTGGGCGTGCAACAGTCACGCCAGCTTTTTCTTCCACGATGGGATCCTTTTGAAAGCAATTTGTGGGGTTAGAGAAGCGATTAGAGAATATCCTCCAGCCAAAAAGGAGTGTGTGTCAGGGCGTAGCTCTCCGAAAGACGGAGCCCGCGTAAGAGCTGAACCTCCTCAAATCAAGTATTTATCACAAGCCGTTTCCTCACGTTCTTTTTAATCTTTTGCCTTCACATCCAGGATTTCAGAGTTGTAAAGGCCGAGTTTGTCTGGCAGATGACCAAGCAGTGTATTTCTGTGGGGAAGAGAATTGAAGTTCCTTGAAAAAGCAGCTTTGGAGAAATGATCTTTGGCTGGCAGGTCTCCATGCAGCCCTTTCAAGAGCTGGAGAAGTCGCAGCTCTTCTTAGCCCATTTCTCCCTGGGCTCGGCAAATTGCAGTCGATCGGCCAAGGGAACTCTGGGAAAGTCTGAGCTATGGATTGCTTATAATTTGGTTAAATGTGTAGAGTCAGGCAGAAAGGCCAGATGGGGCAAGAAAATTGCCTTATTTAGACTGGGAAAGAACTCTCTTAGCGGCGTGGTGAATACGCACTTTGATGATGTTTCTTAGCAAAGGACAATTCTTGCTTTTGCTGCAACCGCTGAACTGTATGAAAATGTCTTGCGAAGCAAGGCGGAGCCCGCGTTAGGCTGTCCCGCGTGGCACAGCCTTCCCCGGGGGCTTCGAGGGCCAGGACTTGGGGGCGTTTCTGCTCTGACGGCTTCATTTCCCTTTGCCATCCCCAGATATGATCCTGGGCCAGCAAGAACAGTCCGTGGAGTTTGACGAGCGCGTGTGGGCCAAAGTTCGACAAGTCCTTTTGAAGCAGCACCACCATCAGAACGAGAAGAAAAGAAACAACCTTCTCCCCATCGTCTGCTCGTTTGCAGATGTGAGGGAGAAGCAGTCAGACCTGCACGTCCTCGACAAGCCAGGTGAGGGTTCCTGCAGGGCTTTGGCAGCAGGTGAGGGTTTCTGCCAGGCTATGGCAGCAGGTGAGGGTTTCTGCCAGGCTTTGGCAGCAGGTGAGGGTTTCTGCAGGGCTTTTGGCAGCAGGTGAAGGTTTCTGCAGGGCTTTGGCCCCTTTAGACTTGCCCTGGCAAAGGAGAAGCGTCCCAGTTGCTCTTTGTCCCTCCTCCTGAGTGTCTTTCTTTGTCCCACCAGCCCAAACACTCACCCCTCATCCTTCTCCCACCACTGCAGAAGCTAAAAATGGGGTGAGCCATGAGGCCAGCGCAATGGATTTCAGCAAGGTGAGACACTCGTGGCTTTCTTACGCCTTTAGGGCCAGATTTGCTCTTGCAACCTTGGCTGCAGAGTGTGCTGCAGAGTGCTGTGGGCTTTGCTTTTGGGGTAACTGCCTGAAAATCGCTTGTCGTGCCCAGGCGGAGCTGCACTTCATGAAGAAAATTCCCAGAGGGGCTGAAGCGTCCAACGTGCTCGTAGGAGAGCTGGATTTCCTTCGCCAGCCCATCGTGGCATTTGTCCGCCTGACCCCGGCTGTCCTCCTCTCGGGCATGACGGAAGTTCCCATCCCAACCAGGTCCGAATGAGGAGCACAAAGTTTTGACTGAAAAAAAAAAAAAACAACCCCAAGAAAACATCGAATTGCATGCATCGGTTTGGCGTCCCAAGGGAACAAGGCCAGTGGGAGCAAGCACGTTTCTCGCACCCACATCTCCTTGCCTTCGTTTCTCCCTTCCCTGCTGTAGCTTTTAAACCCACTGGCCAACTGTACGGAAAGTTGGCCCAAAAACTAGATTTGCGATCGGTTCTGATGAATGTCAAATTCATCACCGGAGTCGGGGAGCCTACGTGTCCCCTCTCGAGCCGCGCTCTGGGCTGGGAGCTCCCAGGGATTTCCTTGGGTGCTCTTTGAGCAAGGGCACGTTCTTCTCTCTCACTGTGTTTTCCTTGCCCAGGTTCCTGTTTGTTTTGCTTGGACCGGAAGGAAAAGCCCACCAGTACCATGAGATCGGCAGGTCCATGGCTACTCTCATGACGGATGAGGTGCGACGAGCTAAGCGAGATCTCCGGGTCCTTTTTGGCTTTCTTCACCTCTCCCTGTCTCTGTAGTAGTGAGGAAGAGGCTTTGCTGTGCCAGCTGCCCGCAGCTCTCCAAATAGCCCACCCTTGGTTTGCACCCCAAAGCAAACCTGCGGAGTTGCATCACCCCCCATCCCGGAGGCTGAAATCCCACCCGGGGTGCATCCTGCACCTCATCCTTCTCCCCGGGTGCCCAGCACGCTGTCCCCAGTGGTGGCATTGCCAGGGCCGGTCCAACTTCTCCTCTTTCAGCAAAAGGCTGTGGTGTGCCGTGGGGGACGGGAGCCTCCTGGAGATGATTACAAATACCACCATGCGCAGATGTTCCTTTTGGGGGAACATTCCCTGCCCTTTCCAACAGGACCTGTGGGGAAAACTATCTTGCCCCCTTTAGCGAAGGGCTTATTGCCCTGCTGAGGACATCCGCAATGGGTTGTCCTCTCACCGGGTTGTCTCCTATCGGCAGGTTTTCCGTGACGTTGCCTATAAAGCCAAGAACCGGGCTGACCTCGTGGCCGGCATCGAGGAGTTCCTGGATGAGGTCACGGTCTTGCCGCCAGGAGAGTGGGATCCCTCGATCCGAATCAAGCCCCCGAAAAACGTCCCTTCGCAGGTGGGTGCTGCGGAGGAGGAGGGAGGCGCGAGGGGGGGCGGGCAGGATGGCAGCACGGCTGGGGATGCTGTTCAGGGGCCCAGGTTCACAAGGTCCCAGTTTGACACAGTCACCTACCCAGACCGGCAGCAAAACAAGCCAGTGGTTCAAATACGTATCTTGATCTTATTTCCATTGTAACAGGAAAAAAGGAAGGTGCCAGGAGCTCTCGATGACAGTGCTTCTCAGAGCAAGGTGGAGAAACACAGTGGTCCTGAACTGGAGCGGACAGGAAGGTGTGAGCTTGAATAGTTTGGTGTTTTTTTTTCTGTTTGCCTCTAAAACCTGAGCACGCCCCTCCCTTCTAGCAGGTTTTGGGGGTTAGTTGGTTCAGTGAAGGGGCTCCACGTTACCAGCTTGGTCCCCTGGGCTGGGCAGGTGGGAGATCTGGGCAGCTGGGCTCAGCCACAGCATCACTGCACACAGGTTTTCTTGATTTGGGGTGGAAGCAGATGTGTCAATACCTCCAGGTAGAGCTCTGCTGCTTCTCAAAGCCAGGGACTGTTGCAAGAAGAGGGGATGGGCTCTCAGGTTAGGTCTGTTGTGGTTGTGGTTGTGGTTGTTGGCGGGTTCTTTTGTGTGCCTCTGCTTCTACTGGGTATAAAATGGGAGAAGGAGACTGCTTCTGTTTAGCAATGCAAGTTACTCTGTGCTGGTGATGGCCCTTCTTCCAGGAGAACAGTGTCTATTTTTTCCTTCCTCCAGGCTCTTTGGAGGTTTGGTCCTGGATGTGAAGCGAAAAGCCCCGTGGTTCTGGAGCGACTTTCGGGATGGTCTGAGCCTGCAGTGTCTGGCGTCCTTCCTCTTCCTCTACTGTGCCTGCATGTCCCCTGTCATCACCTTTGGGGGCCTGCTGGGGGAGGCGACCAATGGCCACATAGTGAGCAGCTCTCTCTGTTGGGTGGCATGGGGGAGGATAACACTCATGCAAAAGTCCTTGCTGCAGTGAATTTGCTTTGTTGGTTCCCCCCCCCCCCCCCGCCCCTAACGATTTATTTACTCACTGCTGCCTCTCTTGCCCGGACAGAGTGCCATGGAGTCGCTGCTGGGCGCGTCCATGACCGGCGTGGTGTATTCCCTCTTTGCTGGCCAGCCTCTCACCATCCTCGGCAGCACGGGACCCGTCCTCGTGTTTGAGAAGATCCTCTACAAATTCTGCAAGTAAGGCTGGCTGCTTTGGCCGAGTGCTGCGAGGCTTCAGCGGGCAGCAGTCGTGGAGAAAAGATGTTTTTCTTTTCTTTTTCTCAGTGTTAGTTGTTAGATTTAGTTTGTCTTCTGTGTCACAGACATGGCACACTGCTGCTTTAGTCCGTGGTGGTGCCAGAGTCCTCGGTCTCTGAAGGCTGGATGGGGTGGTCTGGGGTTTTTCGGGTGAAAGTGAAGCAGTGGGAGGAGGAGAGCCCACAAGGATGTGGATGCCCAAGATGGGTTGCAGAAGGAAGATGAGACAAATCACTCTGGTTTAGGAATGAGGGAAGATTTGCTTCCCTCTGGGTACAAACCCAGGCACTTTTCAGCCTGATTTTTTGCTGGAAGTGGAAATATATTTTGCCCAAATATCCAGGTAGTTTTCTGCTGGAATATTTTGAGTTGTGATGACTCGATTGAAAACGTAGGAGCTTTCCATGTGAAATGGGTGTTTTCCGTGACAGTCCTTCTGTTGTGATGACTTTGATCCTTCCTGCAATGAAATTTCTTATTAAGCCCCAACTGGCTGGCAGCAGGTGACTGGGTGCAAAACCAGCTGGTTTTGGTGTTGAAAGGGCCTCAGGGTGATGTGGGAGAGCACCAGCTTCCACAACAGGGACCTGACCTCAATTAGCCTCCAAGGTGTTAACACCAGACAATTGCCAACTAGTGACAATTAAATAATTGGCCTCTCCTCCTGTGGGTCCACACCCTGCACCACAGCCCCAAGGCTGTCTGGAGTAGTCTGTGGAAACTGCATTTATCATCCGCAGCCTTGACAGGCTCCTACATTGCTCCCGATTTTCCCCGAAGGCAGGCATGGCTTGGAGCCTCTTGCTGGCCTTGCGTTTTGTTTTGGTTTTGCAGGGAGTACACGCTCTCCTACCTCTCTCTGCGGGCGTGCATCGGGCTGTGGACCGCCTTCTTCTGCATCGTGCTGGTGGCCACCGACGCCAGCTCTTTGGTGTGCTACATCACCCGCTTCACGGAAGAAGCCTTTGCCTCCCTCATCTGCCTCATCTTCATCTACGAGGCTCTAGAGAAGCTGAGTCACCTGCGAGAGACCTACCCTGTGCACATGCACAGCAAGCTCGACTTCCTCACCATCTACTCGTGGGTTTTTTCCCTCCTAAAACGCCGCTGCCCCTTGGCAGGAGCTCAGGGCTGCGCCTCCATCGCCTTTCCCTTACGCCTGTCTCGGCTTCTCTCCTCGCAGCTGTAAGTGTGAGGCACCGACCCATCCCAGCAACGAAACCCTGCGTTTCTGGGAGAGCAACAAGATCAATGTGTCTGGCATCGCCTGGGAAAACCTCACGGTGACTGTAAGTGCCCCGAGCCACTGCTTCCTCGCGCCGCGGCCACGGGGTCCAGGGGCATTTGCGTGGTGCAAAACTCGGAGCCCTTCAGGTGGTGATGGGCTTGAAACTGTGCTAGTGCTGCTCTGAAAAGGCATTGCTGAAATCCAATGTCTGTGGCTACGTGCATAAATTTGCCTGTCTGAGCAGCCTCTCGGGCTGTTGTTGCTGGGAGCAGAGCCCCAGGCATAGCATGGGAGGCTCTTCTGGACATCGTCATCCCCTCTTGGCCACGTCCCCTCTGTGAGGCCTCCCCTGGGAAGGGACGGTTTGTCTCTTCTCCTTTCCTGTCACGGTTGCCTTAGCCCTCCGTCCCCGTTCCCTCTGTCTCTATCCCCAAGAATTTCCAGCCTTTCCTTCCCCTCTGGCGTCTTCTTCAGCCATGGTTACCTGCCATTCAAGCGGAGGATGTGCCGGGGGTCTGTGGTATGGTGTCCCGTCACATCTCCTCTCCGCTCTCCTCTGTGTAGTTCGATGTGTCCCTTGTTCAGCTGCTGCTGCTGCTGCTGCTGCTCCTTACATAGAAATCTCCATCGGCAGCAGCAGTTACAAGGTCACGGATCTTGGACCAAGGTCCTCAAAACCCCCTGAGTTATCTGAGGTTTCCTTGCCGCACATGCCCTGCCTCTGTGTCCTGATGCTCTGTTTCTCCAGGAATGTCGGGACTTGCATGGAGAGTTTCAAGGACCTGCCTGTGGACGCAATGGCCCCTACACGCCTAATGTCCTCTTCTGGTGCTGCATCCTCTTCTTCTCCACCTTTGTCCTGTCGAGCTTACTGAAGAAGTTTAAAACCAGCCGTTACTTCCCAACCAGAGTAGGTAGAAGATGGTGGCCAGCAGCAGTCTCCCCACTCATTTCCCACAATGGCTTTCCTGGAGCACTAAGCAGTATTTGCCACCCCTTGGTCAAGCTGGGAAACGCTGACCTTGAAGGCCAAGCTCTCCACCAGCTTGGATGTCCCTCGCTCATTTGCAGGAGTGCAAAACGATGGTAGCATTTCCCACCTGCCTCGCGACCTGCCCCAGGGCGATTTTGTGCTCAGGCGGTGGGAGATCGGCTCTTCCAAAGCTGCTTTTTTTTCTTCACCTTCTGTGCGTTGTGTGCTCAAGGGGAAAGTTGCTTGACATGAGGAGCTGCCACGGAAAAAGACACTGTTTCTTCCTTTTGAGGAGCAAATGATGCCTCAGTGCCTTCTTCCCATTGTAGCTGTGAGCGTGGCTGTAGTGGCAGACATCTGCTTCCTTATTTTTCCAAGATGTTTTTAAGGTTTGAGTTAAAACAACCCTTTTCCACCTAATTAACCTCTTTTCATTGTCTGACACCCGATCTCACGGGGACAAACACAGCAAGAGTATCTAACCAAGGGGTTTGGCTGCACGTCCTCAGAGCGGTGGGATGTTGTTAACCAGCCTTAATGTTGTTGGTGTCCCTAACTTCCCCATGCCACGTTATGGCGCCGTCTGCGATGCCCCTTTCAGCTCTGGTTTCTCGCCCCAGGTACGGTCCACAGTAAGCGACTTTGCCGTTTTCCTCAGCATCGTCGTCATGGTGCTCATCAACTTCATGGTTGGGATCCCCTCACCGAAGCTCCACGTCCCCGATAAGTTCAAGGTAATGGGGTGTTTTGGCACGGAGCTGGTTTCAGCCCTTGGGGATGCCACAAGGCGAGGCCGGGGCAGGACAGGGCCGAGTCTGGGGGAGATGCTGGTGGTGTGACCATCTCCTCTTGCGCCTCCAAGTGCATTGTTTCCTTCTGGAAACAGGGCGACAGCCCCAAAACTAGGCAGCTACAGGAGAAGTGTCTGTAGGTGCTTGCGAAGAGGCCGCTGGCAGTGCTGACCCCCATGGGAGAGGGTGACATGAAGCCAGGGCTGGGAGATGCTCTGAGCCAGGGGTGGAGGGGAAAACCAAAGCCAGTGGGGTGGCTGGTCTGGGAGATGATGCTGGTGTGTGTGCTTTGTTGCAGCCTACCAGAGACGACCGCGGGTGGTTCATCAACCCCCTAGGAGCCAACCCTTGGTGGACGGTGTTGGCTGCGCTCATCCCAGCTCTGCTCTGCACCATCTTGGTATTCATGGACCAGCAGATCTCTGCCGTTATTGTGAACAGGAAGGAGCACAGGCTGAAGGTAAGGGGCTGCAAGAGACGACCCCGTCCCCAACCCGCTCGGGGCTGCAGGTCTGGGGAGAAGCTCCTATTCCAAAAGCTTTGTGAAGGCAGTGGTTTGGGACAACGTCAGGCTGCGTGGCAGGATGCTCTCCTGGACTGATGATGCCACAGGGAGCAAACGACAGGGGAGTTCAGATGAGCAATCTTCCCGAGCAGCAAATTCATCTTGGAGCAATAGAGAAGAGCGTTTTTGTTTTAAAATGTCAGCAGCAGCTGGGGGAACGACTCAGTCTGATGAGCTGCCAGGGATAACTCTTACTTGCACAGAACACAGCTTGCTTGCCAGTGGTGGAAATTTCTTTATGAATGAATGAAAAAAATGTGAATTTGGTTGGGGTCTTTTTTTGGGGGGAAGTAGATACCACACAAACGCTCCAAATCCACTTTGTCTGAACTCCGGCCGGGATTTCACGCAAGGTGCTTGCGCAAAGCCTGGATACCTCCTTATTTGTCTCCAAGTCTTGTTTTGAATTTTCAAGAAGTTGACTCGAGCTTGAGTAGGGTTTGAGTCTGGCTTGCGACGTGGTCCTGGCTCTTGTGCTGTGGGATGCTCTGTTTCTTGTTTTGCTGCCTGCAGAAAGGATGCGGGTACCACCTGGACCTCTTTGTGGTGGCTGTGATGCTCGGGGTGTGCTCTGTGATGGGGCTGCCCTGGTTTGTGGCTGCGACCGTCCTGTCCATCAGCCACGTGAATAGCCTCAAAGTGGAGTCTGAGTGCTCGGCTCCAGGAGAACAACCCAAGTTTTTGGGGATACGAGAGCAGAGAGTCACTGGCTTGATGATCTTTGTGCTCATGGGCTGCTCTGTCTTCTTCACTTCTGTGTTAAAGGTAAGAGGAAAATGCGGAACGCCCAACAGCCACAAGCTTCTTTGGAGGTTATACAAAAATAGTCCCCTCTCTCCAGGCCTGAGTAGTTGTGGAGCGGAGGAGGAGGTGATCCCAAACCTTGGGGCTTGACCCACGGTGGGAAGCAGCCTCGGTGATGCTTTCCAGCCCTTCAGACCCCAGTTTGGTGCGCTCGAGGCAAGCGAGCAAGACAACTGCTTTAGTTTTCAGGTGTCTTTCAGGCCCACCCGTGTGTACGGGTTACAATGCAGCCTCTTCAGACCAGTACGTCTGCTCTCTTTCAAACAGGCAGCACTTTATTGGTTGCCGTTTGCCCCCGCAAATGCCTCCGAACAGCCCTTCCCAGTAGCTAAACACACTGACATCATCCCCACGGGCTTCCTTGCCTGTTCCTCCCACAAGGTAATCTCCTCTCTAGGCTAAAAGGAGGCACGTCGCTTTGGCGTGTTGCCGCCGGAAGATGTAGAAATGTTTTTCTACCGTCACGGAACGCGGCATATGGTAGCATGGGTGAAATCACCTATTTTCCCCCAGCCTTTCTGGAAAATGGCATTCTTCTGACAAAACGTATCTCAAAAGTTCAGCCGAAAGCAGAGCATTAGCTCGCTGGCACGCACAAAATCTCTGCCGGTTAAAATCCGGCACATCTCTAACCCTGTGGAAACTGTGGAAGGCTTTAGGCAAGTTTAGGCAGTGCCTGTAGAGGAGAGTGGTAATACTGAAAATGCAATTTAAAAAAAGAAATTGTGGCCTTCTTTTTTTTTTTTTTTCTTTTCTTCCAGTTTATACCCATGCCTGTGCTTTACGGTGTCTTTCTCTACATGGGTGTGTCGTCGCTCCGAGGAATTCAGGTAGGGACTTTTTCACAGCGTGCAGCATGTCTGCTCCCTGGTATTTCATCTGCGTAGGAGCAGGGAAACAGCAGTGGGAGTGGGGACAAACCTCTCCGAAAGCAAGCAATGAACATATTTAGCGTAAGAAAAAGCTTGGTGGAGGCACAGGAGGTGTGTAGGGCTGGGAGGACCAGGCAAGTTCAGCGCGCTCTGTTTCCCGGCTTAGGGCAGGTCAGTGTTTGGTTACGTGCAAGTGGGGGAATTCCGTGCAAAGGGAAGGCAGTTTCTGCCACTGGTGGAAATCCTTGCTGGGGGATTCAGAGGGCCGAGAAATGCCAATAATAGAATCATGTGGAATAACTGGAGTTTGGTGGGCAGTTCTCATGGGCCAGCTGGCTGATAGGTGGAGCGGAGGGAAGACGGGTGCTGCTCCCAGGAGGAAGATAGTGGGAGCCACGATTTCTCATTGCAGGCGAGATCCTGAAAGCTCCCTCCACGCCTCAAGAGGGCCAGAAACTTTCCGCAGTGCCAAGGTGGCAACTTTTCCACTTTTTTGTTTTGCAGTTCTTCAATCGCTTGAAGCTGTTTTGGATGCCGGCGAAACACCAGCCGGATTTCATCTACCTGCGGCACGTCCCCTTGCGAAAGGTGCATTTCTTCACCATGATCCAGCTGATCTGCCTCGTCCTGCTCTGGGCCATCAAGGTGTCCCGTGCTGCCATCATCTTTCCCCTGATGGTAAGAGCCGGTGCTGCTTGGCAGCGGGATGTTTGCAGCGCTGGAGGGAGATGGAGCATCATCTCTGGCCTCACCGCATCTTCCCTCTTATTCGTGAAGGTTTTGGCTCTCGTTTTTGTGCGGAAAGTGATGGATTTCTGCTTCTCAAAGCGAGAGCTCAGCTTTCTGGATGACCTCATGCCAGAAAGCAAGCAGCAGCAGAAGTTGGACGATGCCAAAAATGAAGGCGAAGAAGAAGAGGTAAAGCTTGCTGGGTGCTCGGGGCTGGCCCTCTGCCTCGGGCTGTGAGATTGCCTGTTCCTATCACAGCTTGTCTTCAGGTGTTGGGGGAAGATCAGAGCTGCGTAGAAATCGATTCTAATATGTTTTTACGGGGTGTTTAGTTTATCTCCACTTTGCCCAAAGGCAGAGAGCTTGATTTGTCCCCTTTTTACGTCAGGAGTCCCAAGAGGTGATGGGAGCTGCTGCTGCAAATTCCGTTCAGCTGCAGCTGGGGAAGACCAGCGACTTGGATATCCCAAGGCAACACCGTGACAGGTAAAGCCCCACCAAGCACCAGGACCCCGGGCAAGATGAGTTTGAAGGTGTTTGGCACAATTTTCTCCACCTGCATCTTTATTGAGCATCCCATAGAAACCAGCAGTCAGGTTGGTGGGGAAAGTCAAATATACGGGCAGGGCTGCAGGAGGTGATCGCGGGGCTCTGGCCGCAAGCAGAGTGGCTGCGCAGCTCACGATTGACCCCCAAAACTTGCGTCGTCAGTGACTTTAGGGTAGCTGGAGACCCTCACACTTCAAAATGAGGAGTTGCGGGCATGATCTGTAGCAGCAGTGGCTCAGGAGCCCGCTGCAGGGCTAAACACCAGCAAGAGCCTTTGCGCGGAGCTGTTGCTCTGCAGCTCTCAGGCTTGCCTCCCAAAACTCCTCATCCAGCAAAACCTCCCGTGCTTATGCCGAGCTTTGATTCTGCGGGTCCCCCTGTTCCTCTTGCTGATGCTGATGCACTCGCTGGCATCAGTTCCCATAATCACGGGTTGCTATGTAAAATATTTCCTGCAGGGCTGGTCCTTTCGAGATTAATCTCTCGGATGAAATGTCGAGAACGACCGTCTGGCCGGCTCTCCCTATGAACACGGAAACGGTCTGAATCCGGGGAGGAAAGAGGTAAAGGATTGCACGTGAACGTGACCGTGCTCCTCTGCAAGCGTGCTTTGGCCGGCAAGGCATGCAAACCAGCTCCTCTCTGCCGGGGTGGTCCCACGAACGGGGCCGAATCAGCAGCAGCCGGCAGGTCTTCCACTGATGATGCTCTCCCTCTTTTTCTCTTTCTTCCCCCGCCCAGTTTTCACGTTTAGGACTCTTGGCTTTGAAGGAGAGGAGTGAGAACGTGACTCAGGGATGTGCCAACACAGACACGGGGAGAAACTGTTGTTTGTTATTTTTTCCAACTGGCGGATTCCCATTAAAGCCATGCAGATGTTTTCAGTTATCCTTGGTGTGCTTCAGGCATTCAGTATCTCTAGAGCAGCAAACTGAGGTGCACATCACAGTCCATGGGAGTTGGGTGGTGGTAAGCCTCCGTGTGTACGTGTGTGTGGTGGTGCGGTTTTGTAGTGGTAGAGGGACTGCTACCGCTTTATCATTCAGTGCTATCTTTTTAATATCTAATTCCTCCTCTCCTTTCTCTTTTTTCCCCAGTAAAAACTCAGCAACCCGGTCTAGTTGAAGATGTCCCTGCCCACGGCAGGGGGGTTGGACTGGATGACCTTTAGAGGTCCCTTCCAACCCAAACTATTCTATGATTCTATAATGTACAAAACCGTTTTCTGTTCTATTTGACGCATTCTCCACTTCCTTCTTCATCACGACCGGGTTCTTGGTCTGGTTTTGTTGTCCCAAATGCGGGCTCGTTGCCCGGTGCGCAATGCCAATTCACACACCGCGACGAGGTATTTCCATTTCTTTATTCTAGTTTGCGCAAAGTAGGGAGCTAGGTGGTAGCCCACAAAAGACTAGCTCTCCGATTATCAAAACCTTTCGCTAGTTATAGTCTCTGTCAAATGGTCTTCTCGCCTCTTATGCTAATTCGTTTGCATGCTCAGTGTCTCTCCGCATTTGGGTCGGAGGGTTTCTTGGGTCGGTGGGCCGTGAGTCGGTGGTCGTGATCTCCCCCTGCCGCAATTGCCTCTTCTTCACCTTTAGCTTCATGCTTCAACCGCTGCTGCTCGGTTCCTGCAGCAAATTGGTTATTTCAGGCTTGGATCGCCACTATCCATTCTTTGAGGTTTCGCTTGACAGAGACTTCACTTAGCAAAAGAGGTTATTGTGTCACAGTTTTCTTAGATCCTACGTTAAACAGCCACTTGAATGCTTAACAGAAGCATTGGGCAAAATATTGCACATGAATCAATGACAGCCTCCTGCAAACTTACATCACTTTGGGGTCCTGCCTTTAATTCACTCTTAGGTCTCTCACTGGTGCGAGAGGGATGCTCTCCATGGCGGGGCAGCGTAAAGAGCGTCCGAGCAGTTGGGCTAAGGCGAAGGAAAAGCACTTGCTGCCTGCGCTCCGGTTTTACATCTTTTTTTTTTTCTTTTGCTTTGGCTCTGCCATCAGCCTGGAAGCTGCAAAATGCAGAAATGCCACCTTCTTGTCCCCTGGCTGTAAACTGAATATAAGGGAGCGCTTCAAATCGAAAACCTTGAATACGCTGTATGGTCATGGGAGCGGGCAGGTACCGCACACAGCTGGGGCTCTGTGCCCCTGGGCTGCCCCCTCCGTTGTTCCTCCACTTTCCTTAAGCAGAGATGGTTCTCGTGCTCTCTTTGCCTTTTGGGGGGTTGTTGGGCTGCGGTGTCAGCCCCGGCACGTGCGTTTGAGTCGGGTGGCCATGGAGCCTGGGAGGAGAGGACAGCCCAGAAGAAAAGGTCCCCTTGCAGCCCTCCACCTTGCTGTGGGCTCAGCGCGTGCTCCAGGCTGTTGGCGTCTGCAACCGGTGCCCCGAGCCCAGCTGGGATGGATGCACGAACCCTCCTGCCATCGGCTTGTCCCATCCGCTGCGGGAGCCTTTTCGTGCATCAAACCAGCCCAAACCGACAACGGCAAGGTGTTGCTCCGTGCAAAGGGGTGGGGAAAAGAAAACACCAAATTGCTCTGGAAGGATGAAAGCGGCACATCACCAAGCCGGGCCAAAATGAGACGGCGTTTACGGCATGGGGTTTTGCAAACTGTCGTGTGACTACTGCCAGCGTGGCGTGGTGAGTGTCGGAGGGGGAGGAAACCGGTTTAGCTCTTCAGGAAGGAGGGGAGGCAAAAGAGCAAAGGCTTGGAGGAAGGGAAAGGTGCAAAGGCTGGGTTTTCTGGCTGCTATTCCTCCGTGATGCCCATGCCCGTCCTGTCCACGCTGCCTTCCTGTGCCTGGCTCTGAGGAAGGGACTGTGCTTGCTGCTCCGACATGCTGTCTCTCCCTCCCCAGAGAGACAAGGTCCCGGTGGAGGAGATCCCTGATCTCTCCACCATTTGGAAAATAAACTTTAATTCCCGTGGAGGTATAGGCATCAAGCCCGTGAACCGCAGTGGGTGCGGCGCTGGGTGGTTGTGGTAGCAGTCCTGTGGCTGCCCTGCCCCTAAAAGGGACTTACTGGGCTTCTACTAGAGGAGAATTTTGTTTTTCCCTTTTGATTTTCCTCTCTTTAAGAGGAGAGAGCCGGGCTGAACTCCGCTCCCTCCTGGTAGGGTCCCGGGCCAGGGGCTGGGATTGTTTTCAGCATGTGCCTGGCATCTCTCCAGCTTAGAAAGAAAGAAAGAAAGAATGAACGAACCCCCCCCCGGAAGGGAAACGATGCCGGTTTTAATGAGGAGCGGGCTGGGTCCAGCTCTGCGGGGGTCTGCGTCTCCCCTGGCCTCAGGGGGCTGCAAAACGTTGGCAGCTGCCTTGCAGTTGCTTATTGAAAAAGTAAAGCAGGCTTCCTCGATGTGCCCGAGCGCAGCCGTCTTCTCCATTTGAAGCTTTGCTTTTGCTGTTTACAGGGCTAGCATTTGTTCTTTCTTTATTTTAATTTTTTGAATTAAATGAAAGCTGAGGTCTTGCTTCATAATGTGACTCGGGGCCATCTGAAAGGTAGTTGTAAGCCCCTGGGCTGGCTGTGAGTCCCGGCGCTACGGCTGCCTGCCCCCTTTAGACACCAGAAACCCCTGGACGGCTCCTTATTTTGGGAGGATTTAATATTTCCTTGTGCAGAGGAAAATGATACGGGGGGGTACAAACCCTCTCAAAGGTGTTCCTGGAGTCGCTTTAGGACTGAACCCCCCCCCCTTGAAGTGACCGGCGATGCTTTAGTTGGCAGCCAAGCCCCTTCCCATCAATGCGGGATGGGTGCTGGGCATTTTCCTCATCTTTGGTGCCTTAAAACAGCTCCGCGAATCTCCCGTGGGCCCCTTGAAAAAGTTTCCTAAAAGGAAGCGCATGGAATCCCTAAGGGGGGGGAAAAAGAGATGTGAAAAGGTAATAAATAAGGTGCTGGCACATTTTTTTTTGTTATTTTATTTTTCCCCCAGTGTGCTACCTGTAGAAATACAGGAATTATTTTTGTTTTGGAGATGCTGAAATATATTTCTCTTATTGTAAGAGATGATCTAGTTTGGAAACGCTCCGTGTTGCAAATAAAACCGAGAGGGGGGAAAAATCCATCAAGCAGATCTGTGTAATTTATCACTCTGAATCTTTGTGTGTTTGGGATTTTTGTTTTTTTTCTTAAACTTGATTTATTGCGGGTTCATTCTGTGAAACGCAGGTAACATAAATGCGTGTCGCCGTCTCGTGGGTCCCGTGTGGGGGTTCCCCCTGCCAGAGCCGTGTCTGTCTTTGATTTTTCTCTTGTTGCCCATTGAACGTAATGGGAAAACAATACAATAAAAGTCTCGTTTGTCTCGCTGTGCCGCTCCCGTGTCTTTTGAAGGGTGGGGAGGAGTCGGAGGCGTCTTTGGAGCTTTTTCAGGGGGGTTTTGGAGGTGATGGGGGAAATCCATCTCCCTGGGGCTTTGGGTCAGGAACCAGCTGACTGGGGAAAGATTTGAAGTTAGTGGGTTGGGGGTTTGATTATTTATTAATTTTTAAATTTTTATTTAGAATGTATTTTGCATTTATTTTTAGATTTAAAAAAAATTAATTATATCCTTTTAATATTTTTCTCTTTTTTATTTTTCTCTGCAAGTAAGTGCAATGAGCTCTGTGTGGCAGGAGGGAGGGGACAGCAGTGTCACACATGTCACCTCTGCCAGACCCGGGGGTGTGCAGGGAGTTCAGAAATGGGACTGGGGGGTGAAGGTGCCGGCACCAGACAGAAATTGCCCCATCCGGAGCGAGCAGTTCCTCCTCCCTGCTTTTTGGGAGGTTGTTTTTTTGGAAAACTTCTAAAACCGCGTTATCGATTGGGATCGGAGGCTCGTGGCCTGGTGGGAGGTTGTTTCCCAGCGTGGTCCCGTTCCCCTCTCCCCTTTTCACCTGTACCGGTTGGTGTTGATGAGCTCAGTCCTTGGCCTTCATCTTGGCCAGGTAGCGGGTGAAGTCGCTGGTGTTCTAGAAGGAATTTAATTAACTCTATTCCTCTCTCTGAGTAGTCTCGTTTAGCAGTAGTGGCTTAGCATTAGCAGGGAAAGGAGTTGAAGCCTCAGGCCGCAAGAGCTGACCGAGTGTAAATGTTTTGATAAAACTAATGCTGCTAAGGAAGAACTCGCTGAAGTCAGCAGATGCCAGCAGAATGAAGAAGATAAGGACCAAGGAGGCAATTCCAAGAGAATGAAGTCACTTCAGCAGAAGGCCAGCCCAGTGACAGTGAAAACCAGTAAGAAATCAAGAGACCACCGACCAGAATTAAAGGGGTTGGACTTGGGGACTGGGTGATGGGTGGTACGGGTGTAATTGAGAGGCGTGAATTGGGGTCGGGGTCCCTCTCTGGCACCTGAGAACTAATCAAAGAGGAATTGGAAACCTTCACTCGGCCTTTGCATTCCCAGCGGGATCCCAGGGTCGGACCCTGTTACTGTGGCCGGCGTGCGTAAATCCATAACAGCTTGGCGATCCAGATGGGACCCTAGGTGACCACCCTCAGAACCTCTTGTCTCCAAACGTCCGGTCGGTGCCAGCGGGTGAGTTCACCCGGGATCTTTGGCGGCGGGAGGCACCGAACCTGGTGAGTCTTAAATTCCTGCTTCAAAATTCTAAATTCTGGTAAAACAGCGCACTAAAGGAGAATTGCGCGGCCTGATCAGCATAAGGTGCAGAATGTTAGAATGGGAAATACTTTTGGCATAGAAAAGGGGACGCCTTTATTACTTTATTAATACTTTATTTATTACTTAATTTATTACTTTATTACTTTATTAATACTTAGCCGAAGTATTGGAAAACTGGAGTAAAGTCGATGGTACCACGGGAAATAGGGAACAAGAGGTTAGTAACATTATCCGGCAGAAAGGTGGCAACCGCAGGGAACCTTTGAGCAACAGGAACTAACCTTCCCGCGTCCACATTTGGAGGACAGGTTCCCTGCACACAGGGATTCCTGGTACGTGTGGGCTACTTGGGCATTTGCTAGGCGAAAAGAAAAGCCTCGAAAAAGTGGAAAGAGTTCCTTTAGAAATAGCGAGCGTATGTCATCTGCTAAAGTGCCTGTGGAACCTGCTCCACCCTGTGCTCCGCTCTCTGCTTTGGCTTCTCTATCCCCCCCGCTCTCATCGCCCCCTGTTTTCCAGCCCCTTTACAGGTGGTGCCAGTACCGGAACAGCTGCGCCTGGTCCAGGTGGGGTGCCCCAGGTAGGCAAGACAAGGGTCTACCGACCCTGGGGTCCCCAGGATCGGATTGCTTGGAGTCAAGAGACTCCCCGAGTCAGAGAGGACCCAGAGGAAGTGTTACAGGTGGTGAAGGGAATGCTACGGCCGTAGGACCCTACCTGGGGCGATGTGCAGATGCTCCTTGGAGCCCTGTTCGCCCTGCGGCAGGTGCCCCCGCCCTGAGAGCGACCGGGGGCATTAGGACCGCTGCGCCCTTGCTTTTCGCGCCTGTCAGGTGGCTGTCGTGGTTTAACCCCAGCCGGCAACTGAGCACCACAGAGCCGCTCGCTCGCTCTCCCCCCGCCCGGTGGGATGGTGTGACGGGGTGCTCCCCCGTCCGACCTGACCTTGATCTCCTGTAACCCTCCTCAAGCGCTAACGACCGGGGCGGTCCTTACCGGATGCTGACAGCGATAGCTGCGTCCATTCACGAAGTGGGTTCGGGAGCCAGATAACAGCACAAGAGCCCTTGGTTGTTGTGAGAAATACGCCCACCTAACCGCAGTTACCGGTATGCAGATACGCCTGTGAGTCAATCCTCTTACCCCTATAGATGGTGAGCAGCCCAAGAGCCCGTCGAGCTCTCCTGCAGGGCAGCGGGCTGCGCGGCGGGATCTCCCCTGGAGTAGGGACGCCTCTCAAGGTTACTCCTCGAGGTTGAGAGATTCCTTGCCGCAGCAGGTCCTCGGGAAGTGACTGAGAGCATGCTAAACTTTGAAATCGTAGCTAAGTGACACCAAGGATTAATTGCGCATAGAGAATCCTTCAGACATAAACCGTTGGCCAAGTCTGGGACTAGGTTTGGATCCAGCCACACCTAGACTCCTCCCTGAGAAGGAGTCTAGAAAGCAGGGGGGTCCTTTCTGAACCTCATGGCTCAACGGGAGGGTCTCCCTGAGAGTTTTCTCTGACCCTGTCCTCTATGCAGGAAGGAATCAAGTGTACCTTGCCATGGAACCTTGGTAAATCACTGTCGCATTTACCACTGGACTCTAACTCACTGTTTTCTATCAATCAAGTGTACTGTTGCTTCTCTCTTACGAGTGAAGTGCAGTCTCGCTTCCATCCGCGACAGATGGGGGAGAGAATCGGAAGAGTAAAAGTGAGAAAACTCATGGGTTGAGATAAGAACAGTGTAATAATGGAAATAAAATTGTAGTAGTAGTAGTAACAATAATAATAATAATAATAATAATAATAATAATAAAAAAAAGAATATACAAAGCAAGTGATGCACAATGCAATTGCTTACCACCCAACGACCAATGCTCAGCCAGTCCCCGAGCAGTGGCCCCCCTGGCCAGCTTTCCCAAAACCACCAAAAGAAACAGGCACATTGCAATAGCCCCAGAGCCGGGCGAGCTGGCAGCAGCGGTAACGGAGAGGGCTGAGCTGCTCCGACAGGCCCTGCCCGCGCCGGCTGTCTCCCCGGGCCAGCTCCGCCAACGCCCTGTACCTGTGTCACCGAAAATCGGGAATAAAACTCCTTAACGCTGGGTGTATTAAAGAGCAGGCATTACTTTATTCGGCCGGGTGCACGGGGGATCTCTCCTCCTAGCGTGCACACTGTATGTTGCATCAACTGTCCCTTGTGTGGTTCTGCGATATACGTATTCAACATAATTTCTTGGGGAAATCATGCATGTTCATTCTCTTTCTAGGAACTACTAATAATATTTGCATAGTCCTTCACGCATGTGTTATGAGTCCTTAGGAGCATCTGCAGGTGTCTTAGGTGGTCTCTGGAGGTCTCTCGTGGTCTCTGCAGGAGGTGACCTTTTCTTGACCCTTTGGGCCCTTCTCCTTATATGGTCACAGGTTGGCTCATCACTGCCATTTGCCACAGTTGTGGTTGTCCTCGTCCAGTTTCTGCTAGTCCTTCTCTGTCTGCGGCAGGTGCCCCCGCCCTGAGAGCGACCGGGGGCATTAGGACCGCTGCGCCCTTGCTTTTCGCGCCTGTCAGGTGGGGAGTGCTGACCGTGGCGGAGCCACCTTGGGCCAGTCCTTATGGTCCCGTGTACACCTCGGGCGAGGAGTAAGAAAGTGAAGGCCCTCAGGCAATTCGAACTGACCAGAGATGAGGTTCGACTAGGGTAGAAATGGAGCCCCGCCGGAGGGCAAGGGGAGCCGGTCCTCCTCCTGGGAGCAGCGGGTCTGCAGTCGGGGACTCTCCCCTGGGCTCGGGACGCCGCCCGAGGAAAGTCCTCGCGGTTGAGAGCCCTCATCTTCCAGGTGAGTGACTGTGCACAGTTTGGATCCTCACTTCTAAAGCCGGCTGTGCAGTGTTAATCCCTCCTCCGCCCTCCTGAACCTGTGCTTTACTGGTGTTGTCGGAGCGTTGACGCCTCATTTCCAGGTAGTTTTCTGCCCCAGGCTTTGGGTTAAAATGAGGTTTCTTTCTGAATCTGTCACCTGCCTAATTTGACTACGTGAGCCTCCGCGACACAGCCCAGAGGAAAAGCAGGCAATTCTTGATGCGAACCGTCGCTGGGCAGAGCAAGGGGGAGATGCAGCTGCCCGGAGAGCCGGGCCGACGGTGGATCCCGGGTGGAATCCTAGTGGAGAGGCAGATGACAGACGATTGCAGTTAGCCAGACAAGGCTTCGAAGAAGAGGCTGTACGTTTGGCAGGACAAAAACCTGCCAATTGGTCTGAAATAAGGGAGTGTCGGAAGCGAATGGACCTGTAATGGTCTGTACTGTTTTGGAGCAAACAGCTCCGGCTATGAAAAAACAGTTTTCTAAGCATGTCCCCGCCTGGCCGGGGAAGTCAGTGGAGGAGGTAGTGTGTTTGGCTACGTTTGTATGCAGTGATGGAGATGAGGAAAGGGTTAAGGCAAAGAGACCTCAGAGGAAGGAGGAAGTAAGTGTGTTTGGGGCTGTGCTGAGGGAAGGGTTTGGAGAAAGCGGAGGGAGAGGCCGGGGAAGAGCCCGAGGAGGTGGATGGAATCAAAGTGACCGTGAGGTGCGTCTGGGTGAATGAAGTGATTGGACTTGGGGATCGGGTGATAGGGGTGGTTCGGGTATAACTGCGGGGTGCGATCGGGGGGAGGGATCCCTCTCCGGAAGCATCCAGCTCGAGCTGGCACCTGAGAACTAATCAAAGAGGAATTGGAAACCTTCACTCGGCCTTTGCATTCTCAGTGGGATCCCAGGGTCGGACCCTGTGAGGGTGGCCGGCGTGCGTAAATCCATAGCGCCGGTGAAGGTGCCTTCCGAGTGCCGCTTGAGGTTGGCCGTGAAGCTTTGGGCGCTTTGGGATTCGTACGACTGCCCTCTGCTCGGGAGAGAAGGATGGGGGAAGCAAACGTGGTTCAATGCACATGGTGGCATCCTGGTTCCTCCCTGCAGGAGGTGCCCGGAACAGGGGTTGTGTCCTGTAAAGTACTTTACTGTGTGGAGCATCCTCCAGAAAAGCGATGATAATAATAATAATAATAATAATAATAGATAAAAATAATTTTTGGTTTCAGGGGGGTCTGCCAAGCCTGGCCAGGGTTGCTCCTGACATCAACTATATGCAATATCCTATCCCATACTATTTGCTTGCATTGACCTCCCCAGCCCCTGCGGGAGCGCTGGCAGCGTGGCACGGGACAGATCCAGCATCAGACAACCTCCTTCGCAGGCGTCTGGGCAGCATTTTGATGGGTGCGTGTGAAAATTGCATCCTCACAGTTACCTCTCGGCACGTCTACCCTTGCTTCGGTGCAGGCACACAGCCGCAAGAACGGGTTTGTGTAATGTAAAGGTACAATTCATTGCAATAAACTTTATCACAAACCTCCCCTTTTCTAGCGAGGAGCAATATTTCTATCTTGAGCTTATCACCAGAGTGCTGGAGAGCTTTCCCGACCGTTAGTTGCTCAGACAAGCACCTTCAGAAGAGTTATTAATGAGAGTGTTACCTTTCTTCTCTTTGCTGGATGCCTTAGGGGTTCGGGGGAGTAAAATGCCAGCCCCCACCCTGTAGCTGCTGAAAATCAGACTTTTGGTTGCCTATCAGCAAGCACTTTCATTTCTCTGGTTTAATTTCTTCAGAGATTGGTAGTAAAGAAGGGAGGAAAAGGCACTTGCCTTCTGCAAAGACAACCCTTCCCCGAGAAGCCGGACCTTCCTCCTTTGCTCCAGTGACTCCTGATTTCATTTTTACAAGCAGTAATGACTTTCAGCCTCCCAGCAAAACAAGCTGCGAAGCAGCCAGCCGGAGCTTTGTGCTTAGGACACAGTGAAGTGGAAGAAGTCTGGCTGCTCCAAAACTCAAAAGTGAGCGATGCAAAGCTCGGCGTCCCCTTTCCCAGCCCGGTTTTGACGATTTGATGTTTTGCAGGTGCCTGTCGGCAGTGGAGAAGGACAGAGAGGGAAGGCAAAGCATCTGCGAGTGCTGGTACACAACCTGGGATGGGATAACCTGCTTTCCGGAGGCCTCTCTCCTTCCTGCTCCATCCCATCCCAAGCCCACGGGTCCACAAATCCCGCAGCCTATGAAATCCTGAACTCCTCCAGCAATTTCCTCAATGAAATAACCACTCCGAGTCCATCCGAGTGGCTTAAGCGGGACCGAGTGAGTTCTGAGTGGGGCCGTTTCCTTCGGTGGCCTCTCCGTGCAAGGCTTGCCGCGATTTTGGGGATGCTGCAATGGCCGGGGAAGGGCGATGGGATGCTCGGAGCATCTTGCCGCGGACCCGGAGGTGCCCACTTGTCCCGTTTCCTCCTATGTTTGCTCCTGAAGCTTTAATACTAAATAACAAACAAGCAGCGGGGATCCGAGCTTGGATCACGCTGGGATTTTAAGTGCTTAGACCTCAGTGTCACCTTCCTTCGCCATGTTATTTTACACGCCGTGTCGCCTTTCAGGGCAAGCCGGGCAGTTCACCTTTGTGCCGAGCGGTGCCGGGGAGGAAGTTGACTAGAGCAAATGAATTTGCAGCATGGAAATGACGGATTAGCTCAGCTGGGAAACTAAAGTAGAGCTGGAGATAGCTGGAGGAAGCGAGGAGAGTAAAAAATGTCGCTTCTCTGGACGTTTCCGTACCGTGCTAGGACTTGGTCTGGCTAACGAGGGTTTGTTGAAGCACCAAAGGGATGGAGGCCGTGCCAAAGCGAGACCTTCCTGAAACGCCCTGATATTTTCCAGGCAATGTTGATGAAAGTCGGAGCCGCCCCGTAACGTGTAGTTTCACAACGGTTTGCACCTCACTTGTCTTTTGGCAGCTTGTGCTTTCAAATACAGCAAAACGCTGCTTACGCCTTTCTCCCCGGCAGGGTGCGGCGTTTAGACCCCATTTCTCTCTTCCGGATAGTTTTTGCTCAGAGCAGAGCTGGTTTCTCCCCATCCGCTAAGTTTTGCAAGCGGGAAGAGTTTTGGGGTGCGTGGCTTTAAATAACTGCCTGGATCTGCATCCGGTAGATCCTGATGTCATAAACGGTCACTTTTTGTGTCTCTGGAGTTGGTGCACACTGGGTGCCACTGAGCTCCTCTCGGTGAGGTCTACCCCAGTGTCCCGGGATTGATCTGGAGGTTCAGTTTTCCCCAAGACCGGTGACCGACGTGAGGATGAACCGGAATGGGGGTTACAAAATGACCCTTCTGGAAGAGTTACAGGTAGCGCGGCCGGGGCTCTGCCCAGGGGCTGATCATCCCCCGGAGAGTGGGAAAACTCTCCCCGAAATGCCATTGGCACTTCCCCGGAGCGCAGCAGGATGGGCAGGGGGAGATGCTCTGCACCGGGGAGGGCTGCCAGGGGCAGGTTTAGCGTCGCTGGTCGGTGCAGGGAGGGAAAACGCTTTCTAAGAGAGAAGGAGACTTTCCCCGTGTCACCCGCGGGGCGTTTGAAAGCTGCGACTCCCAAATCGCTCCTTTTATTCCCACTCCGACAGCCACGTAACAGGCTCGAGTTTGTGATTTCATTTAAATGGCGATTTCATTCAAATCGCGATTTCATTTAAATTGCGATTTTAAGCGATTTTATTAAGCCCTTTCCCCCCGTGCCTTGTCCGAGGTTGGGGTTGGGGTAGCGACTCGGCTGTGAGACATGGTTGGGTTTTTATTTCTTTGAACGCAGCCTGGGAATCCCCTTCCCCAGCCCTGGTGGCAGGGGGAAAAGAGACGCCAAAGGACTTCTTTCTGCTGGCTCCTGTAGTTCTCCTTCGGCTTTTGAGGCAGAACTGCTCTTCATGCAGCGCCGGCAGTGGTATTTCAGCCGAGGAGGGCATTGGCTCTCAGCCCTTGGCTTTTGCAAGGAGAAAAACGATGTGTTCCATGGAAAGCACGCTTGCACCAAGGGAAGCCCGAGCCTCGCTGGGCCAAAGACGAAGCTTTGCCCTTGCAGGTTCTTGAGGGCCTTGGGAGGTTGTTGGTGGCCATGTCCTGTGGCCGTATGGTGAATACTTCCAGGCACACATTATATACCGTATAGGTGATGTTACAGGCTGTTTTATTTGGGTATGGGAAGACAAAGCTCCTACAAGTCCGTGTTTTTAGGGCCGTGCCTGGAGGAGGAGGAGGAGGAGGAGGCACGCAGAGGCGAGATGCTCATGGACTGGCGTGGACGCAGGGGTGGATGATGGCCGGGAGGACGTACGGGAGCTCGACACACGCAGCCCCAACTTTTACCTTCTTCTCATTGCTAAACAGAGACATGATGAAGAGGCAGTGATTGACCAGGGAAGAACGAGCAACGTTGTCAGTATTCACTATGAGAAGGAGGAGTTGGAAGGTGAGTCTCTGCTGAGATCCTGGCAGAGGGGCCAGCAGCCCAGGGCGTTTTCCCGTAGCACAAAGTCCCTACAATGTCCCTTGCTCGGTGTCACGTCATGTGCAGCAAAACGTGCCGTGCTTCTTGATAAAGCAGCACAGTTATTTTGACATTTTTTCTTATTACGGCTCTTAAACAGAGGGAGAAAGCCCCCGCGGAGGCCACGGTGTGAGTTTTAGCCGTGGGCCTGGGTAGTTCATGGCTTGTTTTCTCACAGAAGCTGCTTCTGACTTGGAGAGGTCAGGAGAAGAATTGAATGGCTGCAGATGCTGTGATTGTCTTTTTTTGTTCTGGAGTTGATTATCATGGGACCGATTTGATCTTCTCTTGTCGCCTTGTGCCATACAAAGATTTTAAAAATAATTACTTTCTGTCGCTGCTTAATGAGCAAGTGTGAGTGTTGTCCAGCCGAAGCTGGAATTTGAGAAGAGGTTCGCTGCTTTGAGGGCACTTTTAGATGAGCCGGAGCCATCACTTGTTGTTGCTCTGTTGTTGCAAAGCTTGAGTACAATAGGCTTGGAAGAAAGGAGGTCCAGTGAAAATAAAATTAAGAGAAGTTGTTTTTTTCTCCTGGGATTTAACCGTGGCTTAGCGAGGCACCGGCCGCGTCAACCACTGCCACAATGCCGAAAGCGCTGCAAATGCCGCTTTATTGCAGGCCACCGGACCGTGTACGTGGGCGTGCAGAAGCCGCTGGCGAGGCAGAGCCGCCGGCATCACCGACCCCGCAGCCAGAAGCCTCGGAAACGGGAAGGGGAGAAGGACTCTGCCCCGACGGAGCAGGGCTACCACTGTAAGTCCCGCCACAGCATTCACGAAGTTCCTCGGGGCTACGTGGGCACTGGGGTCTTCTGCAAGCAGGTGCATGTGGCCCAGGGGAGAGGGGCCAGCCCGATATTTGTGGCTGAACTGGTGCCGATCCGATGGCCACTTTGCATGTGAGCGTGACGGGCCGTATTCAGGCGCGGTAACGGGACGGGGCTTTGTCTTCTGCCCCCAGACACCCCGTCCCAGCGGGTGCAGTTCATCCTCGGGACCGAGGAGGACGAGCAGCACGTCCCTCGTGACTTGTTCACCGAGCTGGATGAGATCTGCGTGAAAGAGGGCGAAGATGCCGGGTGGAAGGAAACGGCAAGGTAAATCCCTGCTGCCGGCTGCGGTGGGAGAGGAGTCCCCGCGCCGGCAGCACGCGCGGGCACTGCTTTCCGCTCTCCGGGACGCAAAGCTTTTGCAGCTGCAGGTGGCGATGTGAGGAGCCTGCTCCTCTTGCTACCCCGTAGCTCTATGAAAGGGCTTGCAGAGCTGAGGCTGTTTTCTTGCCGTGGGGCTGATCGCACCCGATGTCCGCAGGTGGCTGAAGTTTGAGGAGGATGTGGAAGATGGCGGTGAGCGCTGGAGCAAGCCCTACGTGGCCACGCTGTCCTTGCACAGCCTCTCTGAGCTGAGGAGCTGCATCATCAACGGCACGGTGCTGCTGGACATTTGCGCCAACAGCATGGAAGAGATTGCAGGTACCGTGGGCGCCACATGCCTCCGGGAACAGCCGAGCTCGGTTTGCCGCGGTGCCCTTCACTCCCGAATCCAACCCTGCCCCAACGGCACGTCCTTTTCCAGAAGCGCCACTGTGTTTTTCAGTCGTGAGTTGTCTTTGGATGCAGACTGGGCGTGCAACAGTCACGCCAGCTTTTTCTTCCACGATGGGATCCTTTTGAAAGCAATTTGTGGGGTTAGAGAAGCGATTAGAGAATATCCTCCAGCCAAAAAGGAGTGTGTGTCAGGGCGTAGCTCTCCGAAAGACGGAGCCCGCGTAAGAGCTGAACCTCCTCAAATCAAGTATTTATCACAAGCCGTTTCCTCACGTTCTTTTTAATCTTTTGCCTTCACATCCAGGATTTCAGAGTTGTAAAGGCCGAGTTTGTCTGGCAGATGACCAAGCAGTGTATTTCTGTGGGGAAGAGAATTGAAGTTCCTTGAAAAAGCAGCTTTGGAGAAATGATCTTTGGCTGGCAGGTCTCCATGCAGCCCTTTCAAGAGCTGGAGAAGTCGCAGCTCTTCTTAGCCCATTTCTCCCTGGGCTCGGCAAATTGCAGTCGATCGGCCAAGGGAACTCTGGGAAAGTCTGAGCTATGGATTGCTTATAATTTGGTTAAATGTGTAGAGTCAGGCAGAAAGGCCAGATGGGGCAAGAAAATTGCCTTATTTAGACTGGGAAAGAACTCTCTTAGCGGCGTGGTGAATACGCACTTTGATGATGTTTCTTAGCAAAGGACAATTCTTGCTTTTGCTGCAACCGCTGAATTGTATGAAAATGTCTTGCGAAGCAAGGCGGAGCCCGCGTTAGGCTGTCCCGCGTGGCACAGCCTTCCCCGGGGGCTTCGAGGGCCAGGACTTGGGGGCGTTTCTGCTCTGACGGCTTCATTTCCCTTTGCCATCCCCAGATATGATCCTGGGCCAGCAAGAACAGTCCGTGGAGTTTGACGAGCGCGTGCGGGCCAAAGTTCGACAAGTCCTTTTGAAGCAGCACCACCATCAGAACGAGAAGAAAAGAAACAACCTTCTCCCCATCGTCTGCTCGTTTGCAGATGTGAGGGAGAAGCAGTCAGACCCGCACGTCCTCGACAAGCCAGGTGAGGGTTCCTGCAGGGCTTTGGCAGCAGGTGAGGGTTTCTGCCAGGCTATGGCAGCAGGTGAGGGTTTCTGCAGGGCTTTTGGCAGCAGGTGAAGGTTTCTGCAGGGCTTTGGCCCCTTTAGACTTGCCCTGGCAAAGGAGAAGCGTCCCAGTTGCTCTTTGTCCCTCCTCCTGAGTGTCTTTCTTTGTCCCACCAGCCGAAACACTCACCCCTCATCCTTCTCCCACCACTGCAGAAGCTAAAAATGGGGTGAGCCATGAGGCCAGCGCAATGGATTTCAGCAAGGTGAGACACTCGTGGCTTTCTTACGCCTTTAGGGCCAGATTTGCTCTTGCAACCTTGGCTGCAGAGTGTGCTGCAGAGTGCTGTGGGCTTTGCTTTTGGGGTAACTGCCTGAAAATCGCTTGTCGTGCCCAGGCGGAGCTGCACTTCATGAAGAAAATTCCCAGAGGGGCTGAAGCGTCCAACGTGCTCGTAGGAGAGCTGGATTTCCTTCGCCAGCCCATCGTGGCATTTGTCCGCCTGACCCCGGCTGTCCTCCTCTCGGGCATGACGGAAGTTCCCATCCCAACCAGGTCCGAATGAGGAGCACAAAGTTTTGACTGAAAAAAAAAAAAAACAACCCCAAGAAAACATCGAATTGCATGCATCGGTTTGGCGTCCCAAGGGAACAAGGCCAGTGGGAGCAAGCACGTTTCTCGCACCCACATCTCCTTGCCTTCGTTTCTCCCTTCCCTGCTGTAGCTTTTAAACCCACTGGCCAACTGTACGGAAAGTTGGCCCAAAAACTAGATTTGCGATCGGTTCTGATGAATGTCAAATTCATCACCGGAGTCGGTGAGCTTACGTGTCCCCTCTCGAGCCGCGCTCTGGGCTGGGAGCTCCCAGGGATTTCCTTGGGTGCTCTTTGAGCAAGGGCACGTTCTTCTCTCTCACTGTGTTTTCCTTGCCCAGGTTCCTGTTTGTTTTGCTTGGACCGGAAGGAAAAGCCCACCAGTACCATGAGATCGGCAGGTCCATGGCTACTCTCATGACGGATGAGGTGCGACGAGCTAAGCGAGATCTCCGGGTCCTTTTTGGCTTTCTTCACCTCTCCCTGTCTCTGTAGTAGTGAGGAAGAGGCTTTGCTGTGCCAGCTGCCCGCAGCTCTCCAAATAGCCCACCCTTGGTTTGCACCCCAAAGCAAACCTGCGGAGTTGCATCACCCCCCATCCCGGAGGCTGAAATCCCACCCGGGGTGCATCCTGCACCTCATCCTTCTCCCCGGGTGCCCAGCACGCTGTCCCCAGTGGTGGCATTGCCAGGGCCGGTCCAACTTCTCCTCTTTCAGCAAAAGGCTGTGGTGTGCCGTGGGGGACGGGAGCCTCCTGGAGATGATTACAAATACCACCATGCGCAGATGTTCCTTTTGGGGGAACATTCCCTGCCCTTTCCAACAGGACCTGTGGGGAAAACTATCTTGCCCCCTTTAGCCAAGGGCTTATTGCCCTGCTGAGGACATCCGCGATGGGTTGTCCTCTCACCGGGTTGTCTCCTATCGGCAGGTTTTCCGTGACGTTGCCTATAAAGCCAAGAACCGGGCTGACCTCGTGGCCGGCATCGAGGAGTTCCTGGATGAGGTCACGGTCTTGCCGCCAGGAGAGTGGGATCCCTCGATCCGAATCGAGCCCCCGAAAAACGTCCCTTCGCAGGTGGGTGCTGCGGAGGAGGAGGGAGGCGCGAGGGGGGCGGGCAGGATGGCAGCACGGCTGGGGATGCTGTTCAGGGGCCCAGGTTCACAAGGTCCCAGTTTGACACAGTCACCTACCCAGACCGGCAGCAAAACAAGCCAGTGGTTCAAATACGTATCTTGATCTTATTTCCATTGTAACAGGAAAAAAGGAAGGTGCCAGGAGCTCTCGATGACAGTGCTTCTCAGAGCAAGGCGGAGAAACACAGTGGTCCTGAACTGGAGCGGACAGGAAGGTGTGAGCTTGAATAGTTTGGTGTTTTTTTTTCTGTTTGCCTCTAAAACCTGAGCACGCCCCTCCCTTCTAGCAGGTTTTGGGGGTTAGTTGGTTCAGTGAAGGGGCTCCACGTTACCAGCTTGGTCCCCTGGGCTGGGCAGGTGGGAGATCTGGGCAGCTGGGCTCAGCCACAGCATCACTGCACACAGGTTTTCTTGATTTGGGGTGGAAGCAGATGTGTCAATACCTCCAGGTAGAGCTCTGCTGCTTCTCAAAGCCAGGGACTGTTGCAAGAAGAGGGGATGGGCTCTCAGGTTAGGTCTGTTGTGGTTGTGGTTGTGGTTGTTGGCGGGTTCTTTTGTGTGCCTCTGCTTCTACTGGGTATAAAATGGGAGAAGGAGACTGCTTCTGTTTAGCAATGCAAGTTACTCTGTGCTGGTGATGGCCCTTCTTCCAGGAGAACAGTGTCTATTTTTTCCTTCCTCCAGGCTCTTTGGAGGTTTGGTCCTGGATGTGAAGCGAAAAGCCCCGTGGTTCTGGAGCGACTTTCGGGATGGTCTGAGCCTGCAGTGTCTGGCGTCCTTCCTCTTCCTCTACTGTGCCTGCATGTCCCCTGTCATCACCTTTGGGGGCCTGCTGGGGGAGGCGACCAATGGCCACATAGTGAGCAGCTCTCTCTGTTGGGTGGCATGGGGGAGGATAACACTCATGCAAAAGTCCTTGCTGCAGTGAATTTGCTTTGTTGGTTCCCCCCCCCCCCCCCGCCCCTAACGATTTATTTACTCACTGCTGCCTCTCTTGCCCGGACAGAGTGCCATGGAGTCGCTGCTGGGCGCGTCCATGACCGGCGTGGTGTATTCCCTCTTTGCTGGCCAGCCTCTCACCATCCTCGGCAGCACGGGACCCGTCCTCGTGTTTGAGAAGATCCTCTACAAATTCTGCAAGTAAGGCTGGCTGCTTTGGCCGAGTGCTGCGAGGCTTCAGCAGGCAGCAGTCATGGAGAAAAGATGTTTTTCTTTTCTTTTTCTCAGTGTTAGTTGTTAGATTTAGTTTGTCTTCTGTGTCACAGACATGGCACACTGCTGCTTTAGTCCGTGGTGGTGCCAGAGTCCTCGGTCTCTGAAGGCTGGATGGGGTGGTCTGGGGTTTTTCGGGTGAAAGTGAAGCAGTGGGAGGAGGAGAGCCCACAAGGATGTGGATGCCCAAGATGGGTTGCAGAAGGAAGATGAGACAAATCACTCTGGTTTAGGAATGAGGGAAGATTTGCTTCCCTCTGGGTACAAACCCAGGCACTTTTCAGCCTGATTTTTTGCTGGAAGTGGAAATATATTTTGCCCAAATATCCAGGTAGTTTTCTGCTGGAATATTTTGAGTTGTGATGACTCGATTGAAAACGTAGGAGCTTTCCATGTGAAATGGGTGTTTTCCGTGACAGTCCTTCTGTTGTGATGACTTTGATCCTTCCTGCAATGAAATTTCTTATTAAGCCCCAACTGGCTGGCAGCAGGTGACTGGGTGCAAAACCAGCTGGTTTTGGTGTTGAAAGGGCCTCAGGGTGATGTGGGAGAGCACCAGCTTCCACAACAGGGACCTGACCTCAATTAGCCTCCAAGGTGTTAACACCAGACAATTGCCAACTAGTGACAATTAAATAATTGGCCTCTCCTCCTGTGGGTCCACACCCTGCACCACAGCCCCAAGGCTGTCTGGAGTAGTCTGTGGAAACTGCATTTATCATCCGCAGCCTTGACAGGCTCCTACATTGCTCCCGATTTTCCCCGAAGGCAGGCATGGCTTGGAGCCTCTTGCTGGCCTTGCGTTTTGTTTTGGTTTTGCAGGGAGTACACGCTCTCCTACCTCTCTCTGCGGGCGTGCATCGGGCTGTGGACCGCCTTCTTCTGCATCGTGCTGGTGGCCACCGACGCCAGCTCTTTGGTGTGCTACATCACCCGCTTCACGGAAGAAGCCTTTGCCTCCCTCATCTGCCTCATCTTCATCTACGAGGCTCTAGAGAAGCTGAGTCACCTGCGAGAGACCTACCCTGTGCACATGCACAGCAAGCTCGACTTCCTCACCATCTACTCGTGGGTTTTTTCCCTCCTAAAACGCCGCTGCCCCTTGGCAGGAGCTCAGGGCTGCGCCTCCATCGCCTTTCCCTTACGCCTGTCTCGGCTTCTCTCCTCGCAGCTGTAAGTGTGAGGCACCGACCCATCCCAGCAATGAAACCCTGCGTTTCTGGGAGAGCAACAAGATCAACGTGTCTGGCATCGCCTGGGAAAACCTCACGGTGACTGTAAGTGCCCCGAGCCACTGCTTCCTCGCGCCGCGGCCACGGGGTCCAGGGGCATTTGCGTGGTGCAAAACTCGGAGCCCTTCAGGTGGTGATGGGCTTGAAACTGTGCTAGTGCTGCTCTGAAAAGGCATTGCTGAAATCCAATGTCTGTGGCTACGTGCATAAATTTGCCTGTCTGAGCAGCCTCTCGGGCTGTTGTTGCTGGAAGCAGAGCCCCAGGCTCTTCTGGACATCGTCATCCCCTCTTGGCCACGTCCCCTCTGTGAGGCCTCCCCTGGGAAGGGACGGTTTGTCTCTTCTCCTTTCCTGTCACGGTTGCCTTAGCCCTCCGTCCCCGTTCCCTCTGTCTCTATCCCCAAGAATTTCCAGCCTTTCCTTCCCCTCTGGCGTCTTCTTCAGCCATGGTTACCTGCCATTCAAGCGGAGGATGTGCCGGGGGTCTGTGGTATGGTGTCCCGTCACATCTCCTCTCCGCTCTCCTCTGTGTAGTTCGATGTGTCCCTTGTTCAGCTGCTGCTGCTGCTGCTGCTGCTCCTTACATAGAAATCTCCATCGGCAGCAGCAGTTACAAGGTCACGGATCTTGGACCAAGGTCCTCAAAACCCCCTGAGTTATCTGAGGTTTCCTTGCCGCACGTGCCCTGCCTCTCTGTCCTGATGCTCTGTTTCTCCAGGAATGTCGGGACTTGCATGGAGAGTTTCAAGGACCTGCCTGTGGACGCAATGGCCCCTACACGCCTAATGTCCTCTTCTGGTGCTGCATCCTCTTCTTCTCCACCTTTGTCCTGTCGAGCTTACTGAAGAAGTTTAAAACCAGCCGTTACTTCCCAACCAGAGTAGGTAGAAGATGGTGGCCAGCAGCAGTCTCCCCACTCATTTCCCACAATGGCTTTCCTGGAGCACTAAGCAGTATTTGCCACCCCTTGGTCAAGCTGGGAAACGCTGACCTTGAAGGCCAAGCTCTCCACCAGCTTGGATGTCCCTCGCTCATTTGCAGGAGTGCAAAACGATGGTAGCATTTCCCACCTGCCTCGCGACCTGCCCCAGGGCGATTTTGTGCTCAGGCGGTGGGAGATGGGGTCTTCCAAAGCTGCTTTTTTTTCTTCACCTTCTGTGCGTTGTGTGCTCAAGGGGAAAGTTGCTTGACATGAGGAGCTGCCACGGAAAAAGACACTGTTTCTTCCTTTTGAGGAGCAAATGATGCCTCAGTGCCTTCTTCCCATTGTAGCTGTGAGCGTGGCTGTAGTGGCAGACATCTGCTTCCTTATTTTTCCAAGATGTTTTTAAGGTTTGAGTTAAACCAACCCTTTTCCACCTAATTAACCTCTTTTCATTGTCTGACACCCGATCTCACGGGGACAAACACAGCAAGAGTATCTAACCAAGGGGTTTGGCTGCACGTCCTCAGAGCGGTGGGATGTTGTTAACCAGCCTTAATGTTGTTGGTGTCCCTAACTTCCCCATGCCACGTTATGGCGCCGTCTGCGATGCCCCTTTCAGCTCTGGTTTCTCGCCCCAGGTACGGTCCACAGTAAGCGACTTTGCCGTTTTCCTCAGCATCGTCGTCATGGTGCTCATCAACTTCATGGTTGGGATCCCCTCACCGAAGCTCCACGTCCCCGATAAGTTCAAGGTAATGGGGTGTTTTGGCACGGAGCTGGTTTCAGCCCTTGGGGATGCCACAAGGCGAGGCCGGGGCAGGACAGGGCCGAGTCTGGGGGAGATGCTGGTGGTGTGACCATCTCCTCTTGCGCCTCCAAGTGCATTGTTTCCTTCTGGAAACAGGGCGACAGCCCCAAAACTAGGCAGCTACAGGAGAAGTGTCTGTAGGTACTTGCGAAGAGGCCGCTGGCAGTGCTGACCCCCATGGGAGAGGGTGACATGAAGCCAGGGCTGGGAGATGCTCTGAGCCAGGGGTGGAGGGGAAAACCAAAGCCAGTGGGGTGGCTGGTCTGGGAGATGATGCTGGTGTGTGTGCTTTGTTGCAGCCTACCAGAGACGACCGCGGGTGGTTCATCAACCCCCTAGGAGCCAACCCTTGGTGGACGGTGTTGGCTGCGCTCATCCCAGCTCTGCTCTGCACCATCTTGGTATTCATGGACCAGCAGATCTCTGCCGTTATTGTGAACAGGAAGGAGCACAGGCTGAAGGTAAGGGGCTGCAAGAGACAACCCCGTCCCCAACCCGCTCGGGGCTGCAGGTCTGGGGAGAAGCTCCTATTCCAAAAGCTTTGTGAAGGCAGTGGTTTGGGACAACGTCAGGCTGCGTGGCAGGATGCTCTCCTGGACTGATGATGCCACAGGGAGCAAACGACAGGGGAGTTCAGATGAGCAATCTTCCCGAGCAGCAAATTCATCTTGGAGCAATAGAGAAGAGCGTTTTTGTTTTAAAATGTCAGCAGCAGCTGGGGGAACGACTCAGTCTGATGAGCTGCCAGGGATAACTCTTACTTGCACAGAACACAGCTTGCTTGCCAGTGGTGGAAATTTCTTTATGAATGAATGAAAAAAATGTGAATTTGGTTGGGGTCTTTTTTTGGGGGGAAGTAGATACCACACAAACGCTCCAAATCCACTTTGTCTGAACTCCGGCCAGATTTTCACGCAAGGTGCTTGCGCAAAGCCTGGATACCTCCTTATTTGTCTCCAAGTCTTGTTTTGAATTTTCAAGAAGTTGACTCGAGCTTGAGTAGGGTTTGAGTCTGGCTTGCGACGTGGTCCTGGCTCTTGTGCTGTGGGATGCTCTGTTTCTTGTTTTGCTGCCTGCAGAAAGGATGCGGGTACCACCTGGACCTCTTTGTGGTGGCTGTGATGCTCGGGGTGTGCTCTGTGATGGGGCTGCCCTGGTTTGTGGCTGCGACCGTCCTGTCCATCAGCCACGTGAATAGCCTCAAAGTGGAGTCTGAGTGCTCGGCTCCAGGAGAACAACCCAAGTTTTTGGGGATACGAGAGCAGAGAGTCACTGGCTTGATGATCTTTGTGCTCATGGGCTGCTCTGTCTTCTTCACTTCTGTGTTAAAGGTAAGAGGAAAATGCGGAACGCCCAACAGCCACAAGCTTCTTTGGAGGTTATACAAAAATAGTCCCCTCTCTCCAGGCCTGAGTAGTTGTGGAGCGGAGGAGGAGGTGATCCCAAACCTTGGGGCTTGACCCACGGTCGGAAGCAGCCTCGGTGATGCTTTCCAGCCCTTCAGACCCCAGTTTGGTGCGCTCGAGGCAAGCGAGCAAGACAACTGCTTTAGTTTTCAGGTGTCTTTCAGGCCCACCCGTGTGTACGGGTTACAATGCAGCCTCTTCAGACCAGTATGTCTGCTCTCTTTCAAACAGGCAGCACTTTATTGGTTGCCGTTTGCCCCCGCAAATGCCTCCGAACAGCCCTTCCCAGTAGCTAAACACACTGACATCATCCCCACGGGCTTCCTTGCCTGTTCCTCCCACAAGGTAATCTCCTCTCTAGGCTAAAAGGAGGCACGTCGCTTTGGCGTGTTGCCGCCGGAAGATGTAGAAATGTTTTTCTACCGTCACGGAACGCGGCATATGGTAGCATGGGTGAAATCACCTGTTTTCCCCCAGCCTTTCTGGAAAATGGCATTCTTCTGACAAAACGTATCTCAAAAGTTCAGCCGAAAGCAGAGCATTAGCTCGCTGGCACGCACAAAATCTCTGCCGGTTAAAATCCGGCACATCTCTAACCCTGTGGAAACTGTGGAAGGCTTTAGGCAAGTTTAGGCAGTGCCTGTAGAGGAGAGTGGTAATACTGAAAATGCAATTTAAAAAAAGAAATTGTGGCCTTCTTTTTTTTTTTTTTCTTTTCTTCCAGTTTATACCCATGCCTGTGCTTTACGGTGTCTTTCTCTACATGGGTGTGTCGTCGCTCCGAGGAATTCAGGTAGGGACATTTTCACAGCGTGCAGCATGTCTGCTCCCTGGTATTTCATCTGCGTAGGAGCAGGGAAACAGCAGTGGGAGTGGGGACAAACCTCTCCGAAAGCAAGCAATGAACATATTTAGCGTAAGAAAAAGCTTGGTGGAGGCACAGGAGGTGTGTAGGGCTGGGAGGACCAGGCAAGTTCAGCGCGCTCTGTTTCCCGGCTTAGGGCAGGTCAGTGTTTGGTTACGTGCAAGTGGGGGAATTCCGTGCAAAGGGAAGGCAGTTTCTGCCACTGGTGGAAATCCTTGCTGGGGGATTCAGAGGGCCGAGAAATGCCAATAATAGAATCATGTGGAATAACTGGAGTTTGGTGGGCAGCTCTCATGGGCCAGCTGGCTGATAGGTGGAGCGGAGGGAAGACGGGTGCTGCTCCCAGGAGGAAGATAGTGGGAGCCACGATTTCCCATTGCAGGCAAGATCCTCCACGCCTCAAGAGGGCCAGAAACTTTCCGCAGTGCCAAGGTGGCAACTTTTCCACTTTTTTGTTTTGCAGTTCTTCGATCGCTTGAAGCTGTTTTGGATGCCGGCGAAACACCAGCCGGATTTCATCTACCTGCGGCACGTCCCCTTGCGAAAGGTGCATTTCTTCACCATGATCCAGCTGATCTGCCTCGTCCTGCTCTGGGCCATCAAGGTGTCCCGTGCTGCCATCATCTTTCCCCTGATGGTAAGAGCCGGTGCTGCTTGGCAGCGGGATGTTTGCAGCGCTGGAGGGAGATGGAGCATCATCTCTGGCCTCACCGCATCTTCCCTCTTATTCGTGAAGGTTTTGGCTCTCGTTTTTGTGCGGAAAGTGATGGATTTCTGCTTCTCAAAGCGAGAGCTCAGCTTTCTGGATGACCTCATGCCAGAAAGCAAGCAGCAGCAGAAGTTGGACGATGCCAAAAATGAAGGCGAAGAAGAAGAGGTAAAGCTTGCTGGGTGCTCGGGGCTGGCCCTCTGCCTCGGGCTGTGAGATTGCCTGTTCCTATCACAGCTTGTCTTCAGGTGTTGGGGGAAGATCAGAGCTGCGTAGAAATCGATTCTAATATGTTTTTACGGGGTGTTTAGTTTATCTCCACTTTGCCCAAAGGCAGAGAGCTTGATTTGTCCCCTTTTTACGTCAGGAGTCCCAAGAGGTGATGGGAGCTGCTGCTGCAAATTCCGTTCAGCTGCAGCTGGGGAAGACCAGCGACTTGGATATCCCAAGGCAACACCGTGACAGGTAAAGCCCCACCAAGCACCAGGACCCCGGGCAAGATGAGTTTGAAGGTGTTTGGCACAATTTTCTCCACCTGCATCTTTATTGAGCATCCCATAGAAACCAGCAGTCAGGTTGGTGGGGAAAGTCAAATATACGGGCAGGGCTGCAGGAGGTGATCGCGGGGCTCTGGCCGCAAGCAGAGTGGCTGCGCAGCTCACGATTGACCCCCAAAACTTGCGTCGTCAGTGACTTTAGGGTAGCTGGAGACCCTCACACTTCAAAATGAGGAGTTGCGGGCATGATCTGTAGCAGCAGTGGCTCAGGAGCCCGCTGCAGGGCTAAACACCAGCAAGAGCCTTTGCGCGGAGCTGTTGCTCTGCAGCTCTCAGGCTTGCCTCCCAAAACTCCTCATCCAGCAAAACCTCCCGTGCTTATGCCGAGCTTTGATTCTGCGGGTTCCCCTGTTCCTCTTGCTGATGCTGATGCACTCGCTGGCATCAGTTCCCATAATCACGGGTTGCTATGTAAAATATTTCCTGCAGGGCTGGTCCTTTCGAGATTAATCTCTCGGATGAAATGTCGAGAACGACCGTCTGGCAGGCTCTCCCTATGAACACGGAAACGGTCTGAATCCGGGGAGGAAAGAGGTAAAGGATTGCACGTGAACGTGACCGTGCTCCTCTGCAAGCGTGCTTTGGCCGGCAAGGCATGCAAACCAGCTCCTCTCTGCCGGGGTGGTCCCACGACCGGGGCCGAATCAGCAGCAGCCGGCAGGTCTTCCACTGATGATGCTCTCCCTCTTTTCCTCTTTCTTCCCCCGCCCAGTTTTCACGTTTAGGACTCTTGGCTTTGAAGGAGAGGAGTGAGAACGTGACTCAGGGATGTGCCAACGCAGACACGGGGAGAAACTGTTGTTTGTTATTTTTTCCAACTGGCGGATTCCCATTAAAGCCATGCAGATGTTTTCAGTTATCCTTGGTGTGCTTCAGGCATTCAGTATCTCTAGAGCAGCAAACTGAGGTGCACATCACAGTCCATGGGAGTTGGGTGGTGGTAAGCCTCCGTGTGTACGTGTGTGTGGTGGTGCGGTTTTGTAGTGGTAGAGGGACTGCTACCGCTTTATCATTCAGTGCTATCTTTTTAATATCTAATTCCTCCTCTCCTTTCTCTTTTTTCCCCAGTAAAAACTCAGCAACCCGGTCTAGTTGAAGATGTCCCTGCCCACGGCAGGGGGGTTGGACTGGATGACCTTTAGAGGTCCCTTCCAACCCAAACTATTCTATGATTCTATAATGTACAAAACCGTTTTCTGTTCTATTTGACGCATTCTCCACTTCCTTCTTCATCACGACCGGGTTCTTGGTCTGGTTTTGTTGTCCCAAATGCGGGCTCGTTGCCCGGTGCGCAATGCCAATTCACACACCGCGACGAGGTATTTCCATTTCTTTATTCTAGTTTGCGCAAAGTAGGGAGCTAGGTGGTAGCCCACAAAAGACTAGCTCTCCGATTATCAAAACCTTTCGCTAGTTATAGCCTCTGTCAAATGGTCTTCTCGCCTCTTATGCTAATTCGTTTGCATGCTCAGTGTCTCTCCGCATTTGGGTCGGAGGGTTTCTTGGGTCGGTGGGCCGTGAGTCGGTGGTCGTGATCTCCCCCTGCCGCAATTGCCTCTTCTTCACCTTTAGCTTCATGCTTCAACCGCTGCTGCTCGGTTCCTGCAGCAAATTGGTTATTTCAGGCTTGGATCGCCACTATCCATTCTTTGAGGTTTCGCTTGACAGAGACTTCACTTAGCAAAAGAGGTTATTGTGTCACAGTTTTCTTAGATCCTACGTTAAACAGCCACTTGAATGCTTAACAGAAGCATTGGGCAAAATATTGCACATGAATCAATGACAGCCTCCTGCAAACTTACATCACTTTGGGGTCCTGCCTTTAATTCACTCTTAGGTCTCTCACTGGTGCGAGAGGGATGCTCTCCATGGCGGGGCAGCGTAAAGAGCGTCCGAGCAGTTGGGCTAAGGCGAAGGAAAAGCACTTGCTGCCTGCGCTCCGGTTTTACATCTTTTTTTTTTTCTTTTGCTTTGGCTCTGCCATCAGCCTGGAAGCTGCAAAATGCAGAAATGCCACCTTCTTGTCCCCTGGCTGTAAACTGAATATAAGGGAGCGCTTCAAATCGAAAACCTTGAATACGCTGTATGGTCATGGGAGCGGGCAGGTACCGCACACAGCTGGGGCTCTGTGCCCCTGGGCTGCCCCCTCCGTTGTTCCTCCACTTTCCTTAAGCAGAGATGGTTCTCGTGCTCTCTTTGCCTTTTGGGGGGTTGTTGGGCTGCGGTGTCAGCCCCGGCACGTGCGTTTGAGTCGGGTGGCCATGGAGCCTGGGAGGAGAGGACAGCCCAGAAGAAAAGGTCCCCTTGCAGCCCTCCACCTTGCTGTGGGCTCAGCGCGTGCTCCAGGCTGTTGGCGTCTGCAACCGGTGCCCCGAGCCCAGCTGGGACGGATGCACGAACCCTCCTGCCATCGGCTTGTCCCATCCGCTGCGGGAGCCTTTTCATGCATCAAACCAGCCCAAACCGACAACGGCAAGGTGTTGCTCCGTGTAAAGGGGTGGGGAAAAGAAAACACCAAATTGCTCTGGAAGGATGAAAGCGGCACATCACCAAGCCGGGCCAAAATGAGACGGCGTTTACGGCATGGGGTTTTGCAAACTGTCGTGTGACTACTGCCAGCGTGGCGTGGTGAGTGTCGGAGGGGGAGGAAACCGGTTTAGCTCTTCAGGAAGGAGGGGAGGCAAAAGAGCAAAGGCTTGGAGGAAGGGAAAGGTGCAAAGGCTGGGTTTTCTGGCTGCTATTCCTCCGTGGTGCCCATGCCCGTCCTGTCCACGCTGCCTTCCTGTGCCTGGCTCTGAGGAAGGGACTGTGCTTGCTGCTCCGACATGCTGTCTCTCCCTCCCCAGAGAGACAAGGTCCCGGTGGAGGAGATCCCTGATCTCTCCACCATTTGGAAAATAAACTTTAATTCCCGTGGAGGTATAGGCATCAAGCCCGTGAACCGCAGTGGGTGCGGCGCTGGGTGGTTGTGGTAGCAGTCCTGTGGCTGCCCTGCCCCTAAAAGGGACTTACTGGGCTTCTACTAGAGGAGAATTTTGTTTTTCCCTTTTGATTTTCCTCTCTTTAAGAGGAGAGAGCCGGGCTGAACTCCGCTCCCTCCTGGTAGGGTCCCGGGCCAGGGGCTGGGATTGTTTTCAGCATGTGCCTGGCATCTCTCCAGCTTAGAAAGAAAGAAAGAAAGAACGAACGAACCCCCCCCCGGAAGGGAAACGATGCCGGTTTTAATGAGGAGCGGGCTGGGTCCAGCTCTGCGGGGGTCTGCGTCTCCCCTGGCCTCAGGGGGCTGCAAAACGTTGGCAGCTGCCTTGCAGTTGCTTATTGAAAAAGTAAAGCAGGCTTCCTCGACGTGCCCGAGCGCAGCCGTCTTCTCCATTTGAAGCTTTGCTTTTGCTGTTTACAGGGCTAGCATTTGTTCTTTCTTTATTTTAATTTTTTGAATTAAATGAAAGCTGAGGTCTTGCTTCATAACGTGACTCGGGGCCATCTGAAAGGTAGTTGTAAGCCCCTGGGCTGGCTGTGAGTCCCGGCGCTACGTCTGCCTGCCCCCTTTAGACACCAGAAACCCCTGGACGGCTCCTTATTTTGGGAGGATTTAATGTTTCCTTGTGCAGAGGAAAATGATACGGGGGGGTACGAACCCTCTCAAAGGTGTTCCTGGAGTCGCTTTAGGACTGAACCCCCCCCCCTTGAAGTGACCGGCGATGCTTTAGTTGGCAGCCAAGCCCCTTCCCATCAATGCGGGATGGGTGCTGGGCGTTTTCCTCATCTTTGGTGCCTTAAAACAGCTCCGCGAATCTCCCGTGGGCCCCTTGAAAAAGTTTCCTAAAAGGAAGCGCATGGAATCCCTAAGGGGGGGGAAAAAGAGATGTGAAAAGGTAATAAATAAGGTGCTGGCACATTTTTTTTTGTTATTTTATTTTTCCCCCAGTGTGCTACCTGTAGAAATACAGGAATTATTTTTGTTTTGGAGATGCTGAAATATATTTCTCTTATTGTAAGAGATGATCTAGTTTGGAAACGCTCCGTGTTGCAAATAAAACCGAGGGGGAGGGGAAAATCCATCAAGCAAATCTGTGTTATTTATCACTCTGAATCTTTGTGTGTTTGGGATTTTTGTTTTTTTTCTTAAACTTGATTTATTGCGGGTTCATTCTGTGAAACGCAGGTAACATAAATGCGTGTCACCGTCTCGTGGGTCCCGTGTGGGGGTTCCCCCTGCCAGAGCCGTGTCTGTCTTTGATTTTTCTCTTGTTGCCCATTGAACGTAATGGGAAAACAATACAATAAAAGTCTCGTTTGTCTCGCTGTGCCGCTCCCGAGTCTTTTGAAGGGTGGAGAGGAGTCGGAGGCGTCTTTGGAGCTTTTTCAGGGGGGTTTTGGAGGTGATGGGGGAAATCCATCTCCCTGGGGCTTTGGGTCAGGAACCAGCTGACTGGGGAAAGATTTGAAGTTAGTGGGTTGGGGGTTTTGATTATTTATTAATTTTTAAATTTTTATTCAGAATGTATTTTGAATTTATTTTTAGATTTAAAAGATTTTAATTATATCCTTTTAATATTTTTCTCTTTTTTATTTTTCTCTGCAAGTAAGTGCAATGAGCTCTGTGTGGCAGGAGGGAGGGGACAGCAGTGTCACACATGTCACCTCTGCCAGACCCGGGGGTGTGCAGGGAGTTCAGAAATGGGACTGGGGGGTGAAGGTGCCGGCACCAGACAGAAATTGCCCCATCCGGAGCGAGCAGTTCCTCCTCCCTGCTTTTTGGGAGGTTGTTTTTTTGGAAAACTAGTCCTTCTCTGTCTGCGGCAGGTGCCCCCGCCCTGAGAGCGACCGGGGGCATTAGGACCGCTGCGCCCTTGCTTTTCGCGCCTGTCAGGTGGGGAGTGCTGACCGTGGCGGAGCCACCTTGGGCCAGTCCTTATGGTCCCGTGTACACCTCGGGCGAGGAGTAAGAAAGTGAAGGCCCTCAGGCAATTCGAACTGACCAGAGATGAGGTTCGACTAGGGTAGAAATGGAGCCCCGCCGGAGGGCAAGGGGAGCCGGTCCTCCTCCTGGGAGCAGCGGGTCTGCAGTCGGGGACTCTCCCCTGGGCTCGGGACGCCGCCCGAGGAAAGTCCTCGCGGTTGAGAGCCCTCATCTTCCAGGTGAGTGACTGTGCACAGTTTGGATCCTCACTTCTAAAGCCGGCTGTGCAGTGTTAATCCCTCCTCCGCCCTCCTGAACCTGTGCTTTACTGGTGTTGTCGGAGCGTTGACGCCTCATTTCCAGGTAGTTTTCTGCCCCAGGCTTTGGGTTAAAATGAGGTTTCTTTCTGAATCTGTCACCTGCCTAATTTGACTACGTGAGCCTCCGCGACACAGCCCAGAGGAAAAGCAGGCAATTCTTGATGCGAACCGTCGCTGGGCAGAGCAAGGGGGAGATGCAGCTGCCCGGAGAGCCGGGCCGACGGTGGATCCCGGGTGGAATCCTAGTGGAGAGGCAGATGACAGACGATTGCAGTTAGCCAGACAAGGCTTCGAAGAAGAGGCTGTACGTTTGGCAGGACAAAAACCTGCCAATTGGTCTGAAATAAGGGAGTGTCGGAAGCGAATGGACCTGTAATGGTCTGTACTGTTTTGGAGCAAACAGCTCCGGCTATGAAAAAACAGTTTTCTAAGCATGTCCCCGCCTGGCCGGGGAAGTCAGTGGAGGAGGTAGTGTGTTTGGCTACGTTTGTATGCAGTGATGGAGATGAGGAAAGGGTTAAGGCAAAGAGACCTCAGAGGAAGGAGGAAGTAAGTGTGTTTGGGGCTGTGCTGAGGGAAGGGTTTGGAGAAAGTGGAGGGAGAGGCCGGGGAAGAGCCCGAGGAGGTGGATGGAATCAAAGTGACCGTGAGGTGCGTCTGGGTGAATGAAGTGATTGGACTTGGGGATCGGGTGATAGGGGTGGTTCGGGTATAACTGCGGGGTGCGATCGGGGGGAGGGATCCCTCTCCGGAAGCATCCAGCTCGAGCTGGCACCTGAGAACTAATCAAAGAGGAATTGGAAACCTTCACTCGGCCTTTGCATTCTCAGTGGGATCCCAGGGTCGGACCCTGTGAGGGTGGCCGGCGTGCGTAAATCCATAGCGCCGGTGAAGGTGCCTTCCGAGTGCCGCTTGAGGTTGGCCGTGAAGCTTTGGGCGCTTTGGGATTCGTACGACTGCCCTCTGCTCGGGAGAGAAGGATGGGGGAAGCAAACGTGGTTCAATGCACATGGTGGCATCCTGGTTCCTCCCTGCAGGAGGTGCCCGGAACAGGGGTTGTGTCCTGTAAAGTACTTTACTGTGTGGAGCATCCTCCAGAAAAGCGATGATAATAATAATAATAATAATAATAATAGATAAAAATAATTTTTGGTTTCAGGGGGGTCTGCCAAGCCTGGCCAGGGTTGCTCCTGACATCAACTATATGCAATATCCTATCCCATACTATTTGCTTGCATTGACCTCCCCAGCCCCTGCGGGAGCGCTGGCAGCGTGGCACGGGACAGATCCAGCATCAGACAACCTCCTTCGCAGGCGTCTGGGCAGCATTTTGATGGGTGCGTGTGAAAATTGCATCCTCACAGTTACCTCTCGGCACGTCTACCCTTGCTTCGGTGCAGGCACACAGCCGCAAGAACGGGTTTGTGTAATGTAAAGGTACAATTCATTGCAATAAACTTTATCACAAACCTCCCCTTTTCTAGCGAGGAGCAATATTTCTATCTTGAGCTTATCACCAGAGTGCTGGAGAGCTTTCCCGACCGTTAGTTGCTCAGACAAGCACCTTCAGAAGAGTTATTAATGAGAGTGTTACATTTCTTCTCTTTGCTGGATGCCTTAGGGGTTCGGGGGAGTAAAATGCCAGCCCCCACCCTGTAGCTGCTGAAAATCAGACTTTTGGTTGCCTATCAGCAAGCACTTTCATTTCTCTGGTTTAATTTCTTCAGAGATTGGTAGTAAAGAAGGGAGGAAAAGGCACTTGCCTTCTGCAAAGACAACCCTTCCCCGAGGAGCCGGACCTTCCTCCTTTGCTCCAGTGACTCCTGATTTCATTTTTACAAGCAGTAATGACTTTCAGCCTCCCAGCAAAACAAGCTGCGAAGCAGCCAGCCGGAGCTTTGTGCTTAGGACACAGTGAAGTGGAAGAAGTCTGGCTGCTCCAAAACTCAAAAGTGAGCGATGCAAAGCTCGGCGTCCCCTTTCCCAGCCCGGTTTTGACGATTTGATGTTTTGCAGGTGCCTGTCGGCAGTGGAGAAGGACAGAGAGGGAAGGCAAAGCATCTGCGAGTGCTGGTACACAACCTGGGATGGGATAACCTGCTTTCCGGAGGCCTCTCTCCTTCCTGCTCCATCCCATCCCAAGCCCACGGGTCCACAAATGCCGCAGCCTATGAAATCCTGAACTCCTCCAGCAATTTCCTCAATGAAATAACCACTCCGAGTCCATCCGAGTGGCTTAAGCGGGACCGAGTGAGTTCTGAGTGGGGCCGTTTCCTTCGGTGGCCTCTCCGTGCAAGGCTTGCCGCGATTTTGGGGATGCTGCAATGGCCGGGGAAGGGCGATGGGATGCTCGGAGCATCTTGCCGCGGACCCGGAGGTGCCCACTTGTCCCGTTTCCTCCTATGTTTGCTCCTGAAGCTTTAATACTAAATAACAAACAAGCAGCGGGGATCCGAGCTTGGATCACGCTGGGATTTTAAGTGCTTAGACCTCGGTGTCACCTTCCTTCGCCATGTTATTTTACACGCCGTGTCGCCTTTCAGGGCAAGCCGGGCAGTTCACCTTTGTGCCGAGCGGTGCCGGGGAGGAAGTTGACTAGAGCAAATGAATTTGCAGCATGGAAATGACGGATTAGCTCAGCTGGGAAACTAAAGTAGAGCTGGAGATAGCTGGAGGAAGCGAGGAGAGTAAAAAATGTCGCTTCTCTGGACGTTTCCGTACCGTGCTAGGACTTGGTCTGGCTAACGAGGGTTTGTTGAAGCACCAAAGGGATGGAGGCCGTGCCAAAGCGAGACCTTCCTGAAACGCCCTGATATTTTCCAGGCAATGTTGATGAAAGTCGGAGCCGCCCCGTAACGTGTATTTTCACAACGGTTTGCACCTCACTTGTCTTTTGGCAGCTTGTGCTTTCAAATACAGCAAAACGCTGCTTACGCCTTTCTCCCCGGCAGGGTGCGGCGTTTAGACCCCATTTCTCTCTTCCGGATAGTTTTTGCTCAGAGCAGAGCTGGCTTCTCCCCATCCGCTAAGTTTTGCAAGCGGGAAGAGTTTTGGGGTGCGTGGCTTTAAATAACTGCCTGGATCTGCATCCGGTAGATCCTGATGTCATAAACGGTCACTTTTTGTGTCTCTGGAGTTGGTGCACACTGGGTGCCACTGAGCTCCTCTCGGTGAGGTCTACCCCGGTGTCCCGGGATTGATCTGGAGGTTCAGTTTTCCCCAAGACCGGTGACCGACGTGAGGATGAACCGGAATGGGGGTTACAAAATGACCCTTCTGGAAGAGTTACAGGTAGCGCGGCCGGGGCTCTGCCCAGGGGCTGATCATCCCCCGGAGAGTGGGAAAACTCTTCCCAAAATGCCATTGGCACTTCCCCGGAGCGCAGCAGGATGGGCAGGGGGAGATGCTCTGCACCGGGGAGGGCTGCCAGGGGCAGGTTTAGCGTCGCTGGTCGGTGCAGGGAGGGAAAACGCTTTCTAAGAGAGAAGGAGACTTTCCCCGTGTCACCCGCGGGGCGTTTGAAAGCTGCGACCCCCAAATCGCTCCTTTTATTCCCACTCCGACAGCCACGTAACACGCTCGAGTTTGTGATTTCATTTAAATGGCGATTTCATTCAAATCGCGATTTTATTTAAATTGCGATTTTAAGCGATTTTATTAAGCCCTTTCCCCCCGTGCCTTGTCCGAGGTTGGGGTTGGGGTAGCGACTCGGCTGTGAGACGTGGTTGGGTTTTTATTTCTTTGAACGCAGCCTGGGAATCCCCTTCCCCAGCCCTGGTGGCAGGGGGAAAAGAGACGCCAAAGGACTTCTTTCTGCTGGCTCCTGTAGTTCTCCTTCGGCTTTTGAGGCAGAACTGCTCTTCATGCAGCGCCGGCAGTGGTATTTCAGCCGAGGAGGGCATTGGCTCTCAGCCCTTGGCTTTTGCAAGGAGAAAAACGATGTGTTCCATGGAAAGCACGCTTGCACCAAGGGAAGCCCGAGCCTCGCTGGGCCAAAGACGAAGCTTTGCCCTTGCAGGTTCTTGAGGGCCTTGGGAGGTTGTTGGTGGCCATGTCCTGTGGCCGTATGGTGAATACTTCCAGGCACACATTATATACCGTATAGGTGATGTTACAGGCTGTTTTATTTGGGTATGGGAAGACAAAGCTCCTACAAGTCCGTGTTTTTAGGGCCGTGCCTGGAGGAGGAGGAGGAGGAGGAGGCACGCAGAGGCGAGATGCTCGTGGACTGGCGTGGACGCAGGGGTGGATGATGGCCGGGAGGACGTACGGGAGCTCGACACACGCAGCCCCAACTTTTACCTTCTTCTCATTGCTAAACAGAGACATGACGAAGAGGCAGTGATTGACCAGGGAAGAACGAGCAACGTTGTCAGTATTCACTATGAGAAGGAGGAGTTGGAAGGTGAGTCTCTGCTGAGATCCTGGCAGAGGGGCCAGCAGCCCAGGGCGTTTTCCCGTAGCACAAAGTCCCTACAACGTCCCTTGCTCGGTGTCACGTCATGTGCAGCAAAACGTGCCGTGCTTCTTGATAAAGCAGCACAGTTATTTTGACATTTTTTCTTATTACGGCTCTTAAACAGAGGGAGAAAGCCCCCGCGGAGGCCACGGTGTGAGTTTTAGCCGTGGGCCTGGGTAGTTCATGGCTTGTTTTCTCACAGAAGCTGCTTCTGACTTGGAGAGGTCAGGAGAAGAATTGGATGGCTGCAGATGCTGTGATTGTCTTTTTTTGTTCTGGAGTTGATTATCATGGGACCGATTTGATCTTCTCTTGTCGCCTTGTGCCATACAAAGATTTTAAAAATAATTACTTTCTGTCGCTGCTTAATGAGCAAGTGTGAGTGTTGTCCAGCCGAAGCTGGAATTTGAGAAGAGGTTCGCTGCTTTGAGGGCACTTTTAGATGAGCCGGAGCCATCACTTGTTGTTGCTCTGTTGTTGCAAAGCTTGAGTACAATAGGCTTGGAAGAAAGGAGGTCCAGTGAAAATAAAATTAAGAGAAGTTGTTTTTTCTCCTGGGATTTAACCGTGGCTTAGCGAGGCACCGGCCGCGTCAACCACTGCCACAATGCCGAAAGCGCTGCAAATGCCGCTTTATTGCAGGCCACCGGACCGTGTACGTGGGCGTGCAGAAGCCGCTGGCGAGGCAGAGCCGCCGGCATCACCGACCCCGCAGCCAGAAGCCTCGGAAACGGGAAGGGGAGAAGGACTCTGCCCCGACGGAGCAGGGCTACCACTGTAAGTCCCGCCACAGCATTCACGAAGCTCCTCGGGGCTACGTGGGCACTGGGGTCTTCTGCAAGCAGGTGCATGTGGCCCAGGGGAGAGGGGCCAGCCCGATATTTGTGGCTGAACTGGTGCCGATCCGATGGCCACTTTGCATGTGAGCGTGACGGGCCGTATTCAGGCGCGGTAACGGGACGGGGCTTTGTCTTCTGCCCCCAGACACCCCGTCCCAGCGGGTGCAGTTCATCCTCGGGACCGAGGAGGACGAGCAGCACGTCCCTCGTGACTTGTTCACCGAGCTGGATGAGATCTGCGTGAAAGAGGGCGAAGATGCCGGGTGGAAGGAAACGGCAAGGTAAATCCCTGCTGCCGGCTGCGGTGGGAGAGGAGTCCCTGCGCCGGCAGCACGCGCGGGCACTGCTTTCCGCTCTCCGGGACGCAAAGCTTTTGCAGCTGCAGGTGGCGATGTGAGGAGCCTGCTCCTCTTGCTACCCCGTAGCTCTATGAAAGGGCTTGCAGAGCTGAGGCTGTTTTCTTGCCGTGGGGCTGATCGCACCCGATGTCCGCAGGTGGCTGAAGTTTGAGGAGGATGTGGAAGATGGCGGCGAGCGCTGGAGCAAGCCCTACGTGGCCACGCTGTCCTTGCACAGCCTCTCTGAGCTGAGGAGCTGCATCATCAACGGCACGGTGCTGCTGGACATTTGCGCCAACAGCATGGAAGAGATTGCAGGTACCGTGGGCGCCACATGCCTCCGGGAACAGCCGAGCTCGGTTTGCCGCGGTGCCCTTCACTCCCGAATCCAACCCTGCCCCAACGGCACGTCCTTTTCCAGAAGCGCCACTGTGTTTTTCAGTCGTGAGTTGTCTTTGGATGCAGACTGGGCGTGCAACAGTCACGCCAGCTTTTTCTTCCACGATGGGATCCTTTTGAAAGCAATTTGTGGGGTTAGAGAAGCGATTAGAGAATATCCTCCAGCCAAAAAGGAGTGTGTGTCAGGGCGTAGCTCTCCGAAAGACGGAGCCCGCGTAAGAGCTGAACCTCCTCAAATCAAGTATTTATCACAAGCCGTTTCCTCACGTTCTTTTTAATCTTTTGCCTTCACATCCAGGATTTCAGAGTTGTAAAGGCTGAGTTTGTCTGGCAGATGACCAAGCAGTGTATTTCTGTGGGGAAGAGAATTGAAGTTCCTTGAAAAAGCAGCTTTGGAGAAATGATCTTTGGCTGGCAGGTCTCCATGCAGCCCTTTCAAGAGCTGGAGAAGTCGCAGCTCTTCTTAGCCCATTTCTCCCTGGGCTCGGCAAATTGCAGTCGATCGGCCAAGGGAACTCTGGGAAAGTCTGAGCTATGGATTGCTTATAATTTGGTTAAATGTGTAGAGTCAGGCAGAAAGGCCAGATGGGGCAAGAAAATTGCCTTATTTAGACTGGGAAAGAACTCTCTTAGCGGCGTGGTGAATACGCACTTTGATGATGTTTCTTAGCAAAGGACAATTCTTGCTTTTGCTGCAACCACTGAATTGTATGAAAATGTCTTGCGAAGCAAGGCGGAGCCCGCGTTAGGCTGTCCCGCGTGGCACAGCCTTCCCCGGGGGCTTCGAGGGCCAGGACTTGGGGGCGTTTCTGCTCTGACAGCTTCATTTCCCTTTGCCATCCCCAGATATGATCCTGGGCCAGCAAGAACAGTCCGTGGAGTTTGACGAGCGCGTGCGGGCCAAAGTTCGACAAGTCCTTTTGAAGCAGCACCACCATCAGAACGAGAAGAAAAGAAACAACCTTCTCCCCATCGCCTGCTCGTTTGCAGATGTGAGGGAGAAGCAGTCAGACCCGCACGTCCTCGACAAGCCAGGTGAGGGTTCCTGCAGGGCTTTGGCAGCAGGTGAGGGTTTCTGCCAGGCTATGGCAGCAGGTGAGGGTTTCTGCAGGGCTTTTGGCAGCAGGTGAAGGTTTCTGCAGGGCTTTGGCCCCTTTAGACTTGCCCTGGCAAAGGAGAAGCGTCCCAGTTGCTCTTTGTCCCTCCTCCTGAGTGTCTTTCTTTGTCCCACCAGCCGAAACACTCACCCCTCATCCTTCTCCCACCACTGCAGAAGCTAAAAATGGGGTGAGCCATGAGGCCAGCGCAATGGATTTCAGCAAGGTGAGACACTCGTGGCTTTCTTACGCCTTTAGGGCCAGATTTGCTCTTGCAACCTTGGCTGCAGAGTGTGCTGCAGAGTGCTGTGGGCTTTGCTTTTGGGGTAACTGCCTGAAAATCGCTTGTCGTGCCCAGGCGGAGCTGCACTTCATGAAGAAAATTCCCAGAGGGGCTGAAGCGTCCAACGTGCTCGTAGGAGAGCTGGATTTCCTTCGCCAGCCCATCGTGGCATTTGTCCGCCTGACCCCGGCTGTCCTCCTCTCGGGCATGACGGAAGTTCCCATCCCAACCAGGTCCGAATGAGGAGCACAAAGTTTTGACTGAAAAAAAAAAAAAACAACCCCAAGAAAACATCGAATTGCATGCATCGGTTTGGCGTCCCAAGGGAACAAGGCCAGTGGGAGCAAGCACGTTTCTCGCACCCACATCTCCTTGCCTTCGTTTCTCCCTTCCCTGCTGTAGCTTTTAAACCCACTGGCCAACTGTACGGAAAGTTGGCCCAAAAACTAGATTTGCGATCGGTTCTGATGAATGTCAAATTCATCACCGGAGTCGGGGAGCCTACGTGTCCCCTCTCGAGCCGCGCTCTGGGCTGGGAGCTCCCAGGGATTTCCTTGGGTGCTCTTTGAGCAAGGGCACGTTCTTCTCTCTCACTGTGTTTTCCTTGCCCAGGTTCCTGTTTGTTTTGCTTGGACCGGAAGGAAAAGCCCACCAGTACCATGAGATCGGCAGGTCCATGGCTACTCTCATGACGGATGAGGTGCGACGAGCTAAGCGAGATCTCCGGGTCCTTTTTGGCTTTCTTCACCTCTCCCTGTCTCTGTAGTAGTGAGGAAGAGGCTTTGCTGTGCCAGCTGCCCGCAGCTCTCCAAATAGCCCACCCTTGGTTTGCACCCCAAAGCAAACCTGCGGAGTTGCATCACCCCCCATCCCGGAGGCTGAAATCCCACCCGGGGTGCATCCTGCACCTCATCCTTCTCCCCAGGTGCCCAGCACGCTGTCCCCAGTGGTGGCATTGCCAGGGCCGGTCCAACTTCTCCTCTTTCAGCAAAAGGCTGTGGTGTGCCGTGGGGGACGGGAGCCTCCTGGAGATGATTACAAATACCACCATGCGCAGATGTTCCTTTTGGGGGAACATTCCCTGCCCTTTCCAACAGGACCTGTGGGGAAAACTATCTTGCCCCCTTTAGCCAAGGGCTTATTGCCCTGCTGAGGACATCCGCGATGGGTTGTCCTCTCACCGGGTTGTCTCCTATCGGCAGGTTTTCCGTGACGTTGCCTATAAAGCCAAGAACCGGGCTGACCTCGTGGCCGGCATCGAGGAGTTCCTGGATGAGGTCACGGTCTTGCCGCCAGGAGAGTGGGATCCCTCGATCCGAATCGAGCCCCCGAAAAACGTCCCTTCGCAGGTGGGTGCTGCGGAGGAGGAGGGAGGCGCGAGGGGGGCGGGCAGGATGGCAGCACGGCTGGGGATGCTGTTCAGGGGCCCAGGTTCACAAGGTCCCAGTTTGACACAGTCACCTACCCAGACCGGCAGCAAAACAAGCCAGTGGTTCAAATACGTATCTTGATCTTATTTCCATTGTAACAGGAAAAAAGGAAGGTGCCAGGAGCTCTCGATGACAGTGCTTCTCAGAGCAAGGCGGAGAAACACAGTGGTCCTGAACTGGAGCGGACAGGAAGGTGTGAGCTTGAATAGTTTGGTGTTTTTTTTTCTGTTTGCCTCTAAAACCTGAGCACGCCCCTCCCTTCTAGCAGGTTTTGGGGGTTAGTTGGTTCAGTGAAGGGGCTCCACGTTACCAGCTTGGTCCCCTGGGCTGGGCAGGTGGGAGATCTGGGCAGCTGGGCTCAGCCACAGCATCACTGCACACAGGTTTTCTTGATTTGGGGTGGAAGCAGATGTGTCAATACCTCCAGGTAGAGCTCTGCTGCTTCTCAAAGCCAGGGACTGTTGCAAGAAGAGGGGATGGGCTCTCAGGTTAGGTCTGTTGTGGTTGTGGTTGTGGTTGTTGGCGGGTTCTTTTGTGTGCCTCTGCTTCTACTGGGTATAAAATGGGAGAAGGAGACTGCTTCTGTTTAGCAATGCAAGTTACTCTGTGCTGGTGATGGCCCTTCTTCCAGGAGAACAGTGTCTATTTTTTCCTTCCTCCAGGCTCTTTGGAGGTTTGGTCCTGGATGTGAAGCGAAAAGCCCCGTGGTTCTGGAGCGACTTTCGGGATGGTCTGAGCCTGCAGTGTCTGGCGTCCTTCCTCTTCCTCTACTGTGCCTGCATGTCCCCTGTCATCACCTTTGGGGGCCTGCTGGGGGAGGCGACCAATGGCCACATAGTGAGCAGCTCTCTCTGTTGGGTGGCATGGGGGAGGATAACACTCATGCAAAAGTCCTTGCTGCAGTGAATTTGCTTTGTTGGTCCCCCCCCCCCCCCCGGCCCCTAACGATTTATTTACTCACTGCTGCCTCTCTTGCCCGGACAGAGTGCCATGGAGTCGCTGCTGGGCGCGTCCATGACCGGCGTGGTGTATTCCCTCTTTGCTGGCCAGCCTCTCACCATCCTCGGCAGCACGGGACCCGTCCTCGTGTTTGAGAAGATCCTCTACAAATTCTGCAAGTAAGGCTGGCTGCTTTGGCCGAGTGCTGCGAGGCTTCAGCAGGCAGCAGTCATGGAGAAAAGATGTTTTTCTTTTCTTTTTCTCAGTGTTAGTTGTTAGATTTAGTTTGTCTTCTGTGTCACAGACATGGCACACTGCTGCTTTAGTCCGTGGTGGTGCCAGAGTCCTCGGTCTCTGAAGGCTGGATGGGGTGGTCTGGGGTTTTTCGGGTGAAAGTGAAGCAGTGGGAGGAGGAGAGCCCACAAGGATGTGGATGCCCAAGATGGGTTGCAGAAGGAAGATGAGACAAATCACTCTGGTTTAGGAATGAGGGAAGATTTGCTTCCCTCTGGGTACAAACCCAGGCACTTTTCAGCCTGATTTTTTGCTGGAAGTGGAAATATATTTTGCCCAAATATCCAGGTAGTTTTCTGCTGGAATATTTTGAGTTGTGATGACTCGATTGAAAACGTAGGAGCTTTCCATGTGAAATGGGTGTTTTCCGTGACAGTCCTTCTGTTGTGATGACTTTGATCCTTCCTGCAATGAAATTTCTTATTAAGCCCCAACTGGCTGGCAGCAGGTGACTGGGTGCAAAACCAGCTGGTTTTGGTGTTGAAAGGGCCTCAGGGTGATGTGGGAGAGCACCAGCTTCCACAACAGGGACCTGACCTCAATTAGCCTCCAAGGTGTTAACACCAGACAATTGCCAACTAGTGACAATTAAATAATTGGCCTCTCCTCCTGTGGGTCCACACCCTGCACCACAGCCCCAAGGCTGTCTGGAGTAGTCTGTGGAAACTGCATTTATCATCCGCAGCCTTGACAGGCTCCTACATTGCTCCCGATTTTCCCCGAAGGCAGGCATGGCTTGGAGCCTCTTGCTGGCCTTGCGTTTTGTTTTGGTTTTGCAGGGAGTACACGCTCTCCTACCTCTCTCTGCGGGCGTGCATCGGGCTGTGGACCGCCTTCTTCTGCATCGTGCTGGTGGCCACCGACGCCAGCTCTTTGGTGTGCTACATCACCCGCTTCACGGAAGAAGCCTTTGCCTCCCTCATCTGCCTCATCTTCATCTACGAGGCTCTAGAGAAGCTGAGTCACCTGCGAGAGACCTACCCTGTGCACATGCACAGCAAGCTCGACTTCCTCACCATCTACTCGTGGGTTTTTTCCCTCCTAAAACGCCGCTGCCCCTTGGCAGGAGCTCAGGGCTGCGCCTCCATCGCCTTTCCCTTACGCCTGTCTCGGCTTCTCTCCTCGCAGCTGTAAGTGTGAGGCACCGACCCATCCCAGCAACGAAACCCTGCGTTTCTGGGAGAGCAACAAGATCAACGTGTCTGGCATCGCCTGGGAAAACCTCACGGTGACTGTAAGTGCCCCGAGCCACTGCTTCCTCGCGCCGCGGCCACGGGGTCCAGGGGCATTTGCGTGGTGCAAAACTCGGAGCCCTTCAGGTGGTGATGGGCTTGAAACTGTGCTAGTGCTGCTCTGAAAAGGCATTGCTGAAATCCAATGTCTGTGGCTACGTGCATAAATTTGCCTGTCTGAGCAGCCTCTCGGGCTGTTGTTGCTGGGAGCAGAGCCCCAGGCATAGCATGGGAGGCTCTTCTGGACATCGTCATCCCCTCTTGGCCACGTCCCCTCTGTGAGGCCTCCCCTGGGAAGGGACGGTTTGTCTCTTCTCCTTTCCTGTCACGGTTGCCTTAGCCCTCCGTCCCCGTTCCCTCTGTCTCTATCCCCAAGAATTTCCAGCCTTTCCTTCCCCTCTGGCGTCTTCTTCAGCCATGGTTACCTGCCATTCAAGCGGAGGATGTGCCGGGGATCTGTGGTATGGTGTCCCGTCACATCTCCTCTCCGCTCTCCTCTGTGTAGTTCGATGTGTCCCTTGTTCAGCTGCTGCTGCTGCTGCTGCTGCTCCTTACATAGAAATCTCCATCGGCAGCAGCAGTTACAAGGTCACGGATCTTGGACCAAGGTCCTCAAAACCCCCTGAGTTATCTGAGGTTTCCTTGCCGCACGTGCCCTGCCTCTGTGTCCTGATGCTCTGTTTCTCCAGGAATGTCGGGACTTGCATGGAGAGTTTCAAGGACCTGCCTGTGGACGCAATGGCCCCTACACGCCTAATGTCCTCTTCTGGTGCTGCATCCTCTTCTTCTCCACCTTTGTCCTGTCGAGCTTACTGAAGAAGTTTAAAACCAGCCGTTACTTCCCAACCAGAGTAGGTAGAAGATGGTGGCCAGCAGCAGTCTCCCCACTCATTTCCCACAATGGCTTTCCTGGAGCACTAAGCAGTATTTGCCACCCCTTGGTCAAGCTGGGAAACGCTGACCTTGAAGGCCAAGCTCTCCACCAGCTTGGATGTCCCTCGCTCATTTGCAGGAGTGCAAAACGATGGTAGCATTTCCCACCTGCCTCGCGACCTGCCCCAGGGCGATTTTGTGCTCAGGCGGTGGGAGATGGGGTCTTCCAAAGCTGCTTTTTTTTCTTCACCTTCTGTGCGTTGTGTGCTCAAGGGGAAAGTTGCTTGACATGAGGAGCTGCCACGGAAAAAGACACTGTTTCTTCCTTTTGAGGAGCAAATGATGCCTCAGTGCCTTCTTCCCATTGTAGCTGTGAGCGTGGCTGTAGTGGCAGACATCTGCTTCCTTATTTTTCCAAGATGTTTTTAAGGTTTGAGTTAAACCAACCCTTTTCCACCTAATTAACCTCTTTTCATTGTCTGACACCCGATCTCACGGGGACAAACACAGCAAGAGTATCTAACCAAGGGGTTTGGCTGCACGTCCTCAGAGCGGTGGGATGTTGTTAACCAGCCTTAATGTTGTTGGTGTCCCTAACTTCCCCATGCCACGTTATGGCGCCGTCTGCGATGCCCCTTTCAGCTCTGGTTTCTCGCCCCAGGTACGGTCCACAGTAAGCGACTTTGCCGTTTTCCTCAGCATCGTCGTCATGGTGCTCATCGACTTCATGGTTGGGATCCCCTCACCGAAGCTCCACGTCCCCGATAAGTTCAAGGTAATGGGGTGTTTTGGCACGGAGCTGGTTTCAGCCCTTGGGGATGCCACAAGGCGAGGCCGGGGCAGGACAGGGCCGAGTCTGGGGGAGATGCTGGTGGTGTGACCATCTCCTCTTGCGCCTCCAAGTGCATTGTTTCCTTCTGGAAACAGGGCGACAGCCCCAAAACTAGGCAGCTACAGGAGAAGTGTCTGTAGGTGCTTGCGAAGAGGCCGCTGGCAGTGCTGACCCCCATGGGAGAGGGTGACATGAAGCCAGGGCTGGGAGATGCTCTGAGCCAGGGGTGGAGGGGAAAACCAAAGCCAGTGGGGTGGCTGGTCTGGGAGATGATGCTGGTGTGTGTGCTTTGTTGCAGCCTACCAGAGACGACCGCGGGTGGTTCATCAACCCCCTAGGAGCCAACCCTTGGTGGACGGTGTTGGCTGCGCTCATCCCAGCTCTGCTCTGCACCATCTTGGTATTCATGGACCAGCAGATCTCTGCCGTTATTGTGAACAGGAAGGAGCACAGGCTGAAGGTAAGGGGCTGCAAGAGACGACCCCGTCCCCAACCCGCTCGGGGCTGCAGGTCTGGGGAGAAGCTCCTATTCCAAAAGCTTTGTGAAGGCAGTGGTTTGGGACAACGTCAGGCTGCGTGGCAGGATGCTCTCCTGGACTGATGATGCCACAGGGAGCAAACGACAGGGGAGTTCAGATGAGCAATCTTCCCGAGCAGCAAATTCATCTTGGAGCAATAGAGAAGAGCGTTTTTGTTTTAAAATGTCAGCAGCAGCTGGGGGAACGACTCAGTTTGATGAGCTGCCAGGGATAACTCTTACTTGCACAGAACACAGCTTGCTTGCCAGTGGTGGAAATTTCTTTATGAATGAATGAAAAAAATGTGAATTTGGTTGGGGTCTTTTTTTGGGGGGAAGTAGATACCACACAAACGCTCCAAATCCACTTTGTCTGAACTCCGGCCAGATTTTCACGCAAGGTGCTTGCGCAAAGCCTGGATACCTCCTTATTTGTCTCCAAGTCTTGTTTTGAATTTTCAAGAAGTTGACTCGAGCTCGAGTAGGGTTTGAGTCTGGCTTGCGACGTGGTCCTGGCTCTTGTGCTGTGGGATGCTCTGTTTCTTGTTTTGCTGCCTGCAGAAAGGATGCGGGTACCACCTGGACCTCTTTGTGGTGGCTGTGATGCTCGGGGTGTGCTCTGTGATGGGGCTGCCCTGGTTTGTGGCTGCGACCGTCCTGTCCATCAGCCACGTGAATAGCCTCAAAGTGGAGTCTGAGTGCTCGGCTCCAGGAGAACAACCCAAGTTTTTGGGGATACGAGAGCAGAGAGTCACTGGCTTGATGATCTTTGTGCTCATGGGCTGCTCTGTCTTCTTCACTTCTGTGTTAAAGGTAAGAGGAAAATGCGGAACGCCCAACAGCCACAAGCTTCTTTGGAGGTTATACAAAAATAGTCCCCTCTCTCCAGGCCTGAGTAGTTGTGGAGCGGAGGAGGAGGTGATCCCAAACCTTGGGGCTTGACCCACGGTGGGAAGCAGCCTCGGTGATGCTTTCCAGCCCTTCAGACCCCAGTTTGGTGCGCTCGAGGCAAGCGAGCAAGACAACTGCTTTAGTTTTCAGGTGTCTTTCAGGCCCACCCGTGTGTACGGGTTACAATGCAGCCTCTTCAGACCAGTACGTCTGCTCTCTTTCAAACAGGCAGCACTTTATTGGTTGCCGTTTGCCCCCGCAAATGCCTCCAAACAGCCCTTCCCAGTAGCTAAACACACTGACATCATCCCCACGGGCTTCCTTGCCTGTTCCTCCCACAAGGTAATCTCCTCTCTAGGCTAAAAGGAGGCACGTCGCTTTGGCGTGTTGCCGCCGGAAGATGTAGAAATGTTTTTCTACCGTCACGGAACGCGGCATATGGTAGCATGGGTGAAATCACCTGTTTTCCCCCAGCCTTTCTGGAAAATGGCATTCTTCTGACAAAACGTATCTCAAAAGTTCAGCCGAAAGCAGAGCATTAGCTCGCTGGCACGCACAAAATCTCTGCCGGTTAAAATCCGGCACATCTCTAACCCTGTGGAAACTGTGGAAGGCTTTAGGCAAGTTTAGGCAGTGCCTGTAGAGGAGAGTGGTAATACTGAAAATGCAATTTAAAAAAAGAAATTGTGGCCTTCTTTTTTTTTTTTTTCTTTTCTTCCAGTTTATACCCATGCCTGTGCTTTACGGTGTCTTTCTCTACATGGGTGTGTCGTCGCTCCGAGGAATTCAGGTAGGGACTTTTTCACAGCGTGCAGCATGTCTGCTCCCTGGTATTTCATCTGCGTAGGAGCAGGGAAACAGCAGTGGGAGTGGGGACAAACCTCTCCGAAAGCAAGCAACGAACATATTTAGCGTAAGAAAAAGCTTGGTGGAGGCACAGGAGGTGTGTAGGGCTGGGAGGACCAGGCAAGTTCAGCGCGCTCTGTTTCACGGCTTAGGGCAGGTCAGTGTTTGGTTACGTGCAAGTGGGGGAATTCCGTGCAAAGGGAAGGCAGTTTCTGCCACTGGTGGAAATCCTTGCTGGGGGATTCAGAGGGCCGAGAAATGCCAATAATAGAATCATGTGGAATAACTGGAGTTTGGTGGGCAGCTCTCATGGGCCAGCTGGCTGATAGGTGGAGCGGAGGGAAGACGGGTGCTGCTCCCAGGAGGAAGATAGTGGGAGCCACGATTTCTCATTGCAGGCGAGATCCTGAAAACTCCCTCCACGCCTCAAGAGGGCCAGAAACTTTCCGCAGTGCCAAGGTGGCAACTTTTCCACTTTTTTGTTTTGCAGTTCTTCGATCGCTTGAAGCTGTTTTGGATGCCGGCGAAACACCAGCCGGATTTCATCTACCTGCGGCACGTCCCCTTGCGAAAGGTGCATTTCTTCACCATGATCCAGCTGATCTGCCTCGTCCTGCTCTGGGCCATCAAGGTGTCCCGTGCTGCCATCATCTTTCCCCTGATGGTAAGAGCCGGTGCTGCTTGGCAGCGGGATGTTTGCAGCGCTGGAGGGAGATGGAGCATCATCTCTGGCCTCACCGCATCTTCCCTCTTATTCGTGAAGGTTTTGGCTCTCGTTTTTGTGCGGAAAGTGATGGATTTCTGCTTCTCAAAGCGAGAGCTCAGCTTTCTGGATGACCTCATGCCAGAAAGCAAGCAGCAGCAGAAGTTGGACGATGCCAAAAATGAAGGCGAAGAAGAAGAGGTAAAGCTTGCTGGGTGCTCGGGGCTGGCCCTCTGCCTCGGGCTGTGAGATTGCCTGTTCCTATCACAGCTTGTCTTCAGGTGTTGGGGGAAGATCAGAGCTGCGTAGAAATCGATTCTAATATGTTTTTACGGGGTGTTTAGTTTATCTCCACTTTGCCCAAAGGCAGAGAGCTTGATTTGTCCCCTTTTTACGTCAGGAGTCCCAAGAGGTGATGGGAGCTGCTGCTGCAAATTCCGTTCAGCTGCAGCTGGGGAAGACCAGCGACTTGGATATCCCAAGGCAACACCGTGACAGGTAAAGCCCCACCAAGCACCAGGACCCCGGGCAAGATGAGTTTGAAGGTGTTTGGCACAATTTTCTCCACCTGCATCTTTATTGAGCATCCCATAGAAACCAGCAGTCAGGTTGGTGGGGAAAGTCAAATATACGGGCAGGGCTGCAGGAGGTGATCGCGGGGCTCTGGCCGCAAGCAGAGTGGCTGCGCAGCTCACGATTGACCCCCAAAACTTGCGTCGTCAGTGACTTTAGGGTAGCTGGAGACCCTCACACTTCAAAATGAGGAGTTGCGGGCATGATCTGTAGCAGCAGTGGCTCAGGAGCCCGCTGCAGGGCTAAACACCAGCAAGAGCCTTTGCGCGGAGCTGTTGCTCTGCAGCTCTCAGGCTTGCCTCCCAAAACTCCTCATCCAGCAAAACCTCCCGTGCTTATGCCGAGCTTTGATTCTGCGGGTTCCCCTGTTCCTCTTGCTGATGCTGATGCACTCGCTGGCATCAGTTCCCATAATCACGGGTTGCTATGTAAAATATTTCCTGCAGGGCTGGTCCTTTCGAGATTAATCTCTCGGATGAAATGTCGAGAACGACCGTCTGGCAGGCTCTCCCTATGAACACGGAAACGGTCTGAATCCGGGGAGGAAAGAGGTAAAGGATTGCACGTGAACGTGACCGTGCTCCTCTGCAAGCGTGCTTTGGCCGGCAAGGCATGCAAACCAGCTCCTCTCTGCCGGGGTGGTCCCACGAACGGGGCCGAATCAGCAGCAGCCGGCAGGTCTTCCACTGATGATGCTCTCCCTCTTTTTCTCTTTCTTCCCCCGCCCAGTTTTCACGTTTAGGACTCTTGGCTTTGAAGGAGAGGAGTGAGAACGTGACTCAGGGATGTGCCAACACAGACACGGGGAGAAACTGTTGTTTGTTATTTTTTCCAACTGGTGGATTCCCATTAAAGCCATGCAGATGTTTTCAGTTATCCTTGGTGTGCTTCAGGCATTCAGTATCTCTAGAGCAGCAAACTGAGGTGCACATCACAGTCCATGGGAGTTGGGTGGTGGTAAGCCTCCGTGTGTACGTGTGTGTGGTGGTGCGGTTTTGTAGTGGTAGAGGGACTGCTACCGCTTTATCATTCAGTGCTATCTTTTTAATATCTAATTCCTCCTCTCCTTTCTCTTTTTTCCCCAGTAAAAACTCAGCAACCCGGTCTAGTTGAAGATGTCCCTGCCCACGGCAGGGGGGTTGGACTGGATGACCTTTAGAGGTCCCTTCCAACCCAAACTATTCTATGATTCTATAATGTACAAAACCGTTTTCTGTTCTATTTGACGCATTCTCCACTTCCTTCTTCATCACGACCGGGTTCTTGGTCTGGTTTTGTTGTCCCAAATGCGGGCTCGTTGCCCGGTGCGCAATGCCAATTCACACACCGCGACGAGGTATTTCCATTTCTTTATTCTAGTTTGCGCAAAGTAGGGAGCTAGGTGGTAGCCCACAAAAGACTAGCTCTCCGATTATCAAAACCTTTCGCTAGTTATAGTCTCTGTCAAATGGTCTTCTCGCCTCTTATGCTAATTCGTTTGCATGCTCAGTGTCTCTCCGCATTTGGGTCGGAGGGTTTCTTGGGTCGGTGGGCCGTGAGTCGGTGGTCGTGATCTCCCCCTGCCGCAATTGCCTCTTCTTCACCTTTAGCTTCATGCTTCAACCGCTGCTGCTCGGTTCCTGCAGCAAATTGGTTATTTCAGGCTTGGATCGCCACTATCCATTCTTTGAGGTTTCGCTTGACAGAGACTTCACTTAGCAAAAGAGGTTATTGTGTCACAGTTTTCTTAGATCCTACGTTAAACAGCCACTTGAACGCTTAACAGAAGCATTGGGCAAAATATTGCACATGAATCAATGACAGCCTCCTGCAAACTTACATCACTTTGGGGTCCTGCCTTTAATTCACTCTTAGGTCTCTCACTGGTGCGAGAGGGATGCTCTCCATGGCGGGGCAGCGTAAAGAGCGTCCGAGCAGTTGGGCTAAGGTGAAGGAAAAGCACTTGCTGCCTGCGCTCCGGTTTTACATCTTTTTTTTTTTCTTTTGCTTTGGCTCTGCCATCAGCCTGGAAGCTGCAAAATGCAGAAATGCCACCTTCTTGTCCCCTGGCTGTAAACTGAATATAAGGGAGCGCTTCAAATCGAAAACCTTGAATACGCTGTATGGTCATGGGAGCGGGCAGGTACCGCACACAGCTGGGGCTCTGTGCCCCTGGGCTGCCCCCTCCGTTGTTCCTCCACTTTCCTTAAGCAGAGATGGTTCTCGTGCTCTCTTTGCCTTTTGGGGGGTTGTTGGGCTGCGGTGTCAGCCCCGGCACGTGCGTTTGAGTCGGGTGGCCATGGAGCCTGGGAGGAGAGGACAGCCCAGAAGAAAAGGTCCCCTTGCAGCCCTCCACCTTGCTGTGGGCTCAGCGCGTGCTCCAGGCTGTTGGCGTCTGCAACCGGTGCCCCGAGCCCAGCTGGGACGGATGCACGAACCCTCCTGCCATCGGCTTGTCCCATCCGCTGCGGGAGCCTTTTCGTGCATCAAACCAGCCCAAACCGACAACGGCAAGGTGTTGCTCCGTGCAAAGGGGTGGGGAAAAGAAAACACCAAATTGCTCTGGAAGGATGAAAGCGGCACATCACCAAGCCGGGCCAAAATGAGACGGCGTTTACGGCATGGGGTTTTGCAAACTGTCGTGTGACTACTGCCAGCGTGGCGTGGTGAGTGTCGGAGGGGGAGGAAACCGGTTTAGCTCTTCAGGAAGGAGGGGAGGCAAAAGAGCAAAGGCTTGGAGGAAGGGAAAGGTGCAAAGGCTGGGTTTTCTGGCTGCTATTCCTCCGTGGTGCCCATGCCCGTCCTGTCCACGCTGCCTTCCTGTGCCTGGCTCTGAGGAAGGGACTGTGCTTGCTGCTCCGACATGCTGTCTCTCCCTCCCCAGAGAGACAAGGTCCCGGTGGAGGAGATCCCTGATCTCTCCACCATTTGGAAAATAGACTTTAATTCCCGTGGAGGTATAGGCATTAAGCCCGTGAACCGCAGTGGGTGCGGCGCTGGGTGGTTGTGGTAGCAGTCCTGTGGCTGCCCTGCCCCTAAAAGGGACTTACTGGGCTTCTACTAGAGGAGAATTTTGTTTTTCCCTTTTGATTTTCCTCTCTTTAAGAGGAGAGAGCCGGGCTGAACTCCGCTCCCTCCTGGTAGGGTCCCGGGCCAGGGGCTGGGATTGTTTTCAGCATGTGCCTGGCATCTCTCCAGCTTAGAAAGAAAGAAAGAAAGAACGAACGAACCCCCCCCCGGAAGGGAAACGATGCCGGTTTTAATGAGGAGCGGGCTGGGTCCAGCTCTGCGGGGGTCTGCGTCTCCCCTGGCCTCAGGGGGCTGCAAAACGTTGGCAGCTGCCTTGGCAGTTGCTTATTGAAAAAGTAAAGCAGGCTTCCTCGACGTGCCCGAGCGCAGCCGTCTTCTCCATTTGAAGCTTTGCTTTTGCTGTTTACAGGGCTAGCATTTGTTCTTTCTTTATTTTAATTTTTTGAATTAAATGAAAGCTGAGGTCTTGCTTCATGACGTGACTCGGGGCCATCTGAAAGGTAGTTGTAAGCCCCTGGGCTGGCTGTGAGTCCCGGCGCTACGTCTGCCTGCCCCCTTTAGACACCAGAAACCCCTGGACGGCTCCTTATTTTGGGAGGATTTAATATTTCCTTGTGCAGAGGAAAATGATACGGGGGGTACGAACCCTCTCAAAGGTGTTCCTGGAGTCGCTTTAGGACTGAACCCCCCCCCCTTGAAGTGACCGGCGATGCTTTAGTTGGCAGCCAAGCCCCTTCCCATCAATGCGGGATGGGTGCTGGGCGTTTTCCTCATCTTTGGTGCCTTAAAACAGCTCCGCGAATCTCCCGTGGGCCCCTTGAAAAAGTTTCCTAAAAGGAAGCGCATGGAATCCCTAAGGGGGGGGAAAAAGAGATGTGAAAAGGTAATAAATAAGGTGCTGGCACATTTTTTTTTGCTATTTTATTTTTCCCCCAGTGTGCTACCTGTAGAGATACAGGAATTATTTTTGTTTTGGAGATGCTGAAATATATTTCTCTTATTGTAAGAGATGATCTAGTTTGGAAACGCTCCGTGTTGCAAATAAAACCGAGAGGGGGGAAAAATCCATCAAGCAGATCTGTGTAATTTATCACTCTGAATCTTTGTGTGTTTGGGATTTTTGTTTTTTTTCTTAAACTTGATTTATTGCGGGTTCATTCTGTGAAACGCAGGTAACATAAATGCGTGTCGCCGTCTCGTGGGTCCCGTGTAGGGGTTCCCCCTGCCAGAGCCGTGTCTGTCTTTGATTTTTCTCTTGTTGCCCATTGAACGTAATGGGAAAACAATACAATAAAAGTCTCGTTTGTCTCGCTGTGCCGCTCCCGAGTCTTTTGAAGGGTGGAGAGGAGTCGGAGGCGTCTTTGGAGCTTTTTCAGGGGGGTTTTGGAGGTGATGGGGGAAATCCATCTCCCTGGGGCTTTGGGTCAGGAACCAGCTGACTGGGGAAAGATTTGAAGTTAGTGGGTTGGGGGTTTGATTATTTATTAATTTTTAAATTTTTATTTAGAATGTATTTTGCATTTATTTTTAGATTTAAAAAATTTTAATTATATCCTTTTAATATTTTTCTCTTTTTTATTTTTCTCTGCAAGTAAGTGCAATGAGCTCTGTGTGGCAGGAGGGAGGGGACAGCAGTGTCACACATGTCACCTCTGCCAGACCCGGGGGTGTGCAGGGAGTTCAGAAATGGGACTGGGGGGTGAAGGTGCCGGCACCAGACAGAAATTGCCCCATCCGGAGCGAGCAGTTCCTCCTCCCTGCTTTTTGGGAGGTTGTTTTTTTGGAAAACTTCTAAAACCGCGTTATCGATTGGGATCGGAGGCTCGTGGCCTGGTGGGAGGTTGTTTCCCAGCGTGGTCCCGTTCCCCTCTCCCCTTTTCACCTGTACCGGTTGGTGTTGATGAGCTCAGTCCTTGGCCTTCATCTTGGCCAGGTAGTGGGTGAAGTCGCTGGTGTTCTAGAAGGAATTTAATTAACTCTATTCCTCTCTCTGAGTAGTCTCGTTTAGCAGTAGTGGCTTAGCATTAGCAGGGAAAGGAGTTGAAGCCTCAGGCCGCAAGAGCTGACCGAGTGTAAATGTTTTGATAAAACTAATGCTGCTAAGGAAGAACTCGCTGAAGTCAGCAGATGCCAGCAGAATGAAGAAGATAAGGACCAAGGAGGCAATTCCAAGAGAATGAAGTCACTTCAGCAGAAGGCCAGCCCAGTGACAGTGAAAACCAGTAAGAAATCAAGAGACCACCGACCAGAATTAAAGGGGTTGGACTTGGGGACTGGGTGATGGGTGGTACGGGTGTAATTGAGAGGCGTGAATTGGGGTCGGGGTCCCTCTCTGGCACCTGAGAACTAATCAAAGAGGAATTGGAAACCTTCACTCGGCCTTTGCATTCCCAGCGGGATCCCAGGGTCGGACCCTGTTACTGTGGCCGGCGTGCGTAAATCCATAACAGCTTGGCGATCCAGATGGGACCCTAGGTGACCACCCTCAGAACCTCTTGTCTCCAAACGTCCGGTCGGTGCCAGCGGGTGAGTTCACCCGGGATCTTTGGCGGCGGGAGGCACCGAACCTGGTGAGTCTTAAATTCCTGCTTCAAAATTCTAAATTCTGGTAAAACAGCGCACTAAAGGAGAATTGCGCGGCCTGATCAGCATAAGGTGCAGAATGTTAGAATGGGAAATACTTTTGGCATAGAAAAGGGGACGCCCTTAGCCGAAGTATTGGAAAACTGGAGTAAAGTCGATGGTACCACGGGAAATAGGGAACAAGAGGTTAGTAACATTATCCGGCAGAAAGGTGGCAACCGCAGGGAACCTTTGAGCAACAGGAACTAACCTTCCCGCGTCCACATTTGGAGGACAGGTTCCCTGCACACAGGGATTCCTGGTACGTGTGGGCTACTTGGGCATTTGCTAGGCGAAAAGAAAAGCCTCGAAAAAGTGGAAAGAGTTCCTTTAGAAATAGCGAGCGTATGTCATCTGCTAAAGTGCCTGTGGAACCTGCTCCACCCTGTGCTCCGCTCTCTGCTTTGGCTTCTCTATCCCCCCCGCTCTCATCGCCCCCTGTTTTCCAGCCCCTTTACAGGTGGTGCCAGTACGGGAACAGCTGCGCCTGGTCCAGGTGGGGTGCCCCAGGTAGGCAAGACAAGGGTCTACCGACCCTGGGGTCCCCAGGATCGGATTGCTTGGAGTCAAGAGACTCCCCGAGTCAGAGAGGACCCAGAGGAAGTGTTACAGGTGGTGAAGGGAATGCTACGGCCGTAGGACCCTACCTGGGGCGATGTGCAGATGCTCCTTGGAGCCCTGTTCGCCCTGCGGCAGGTGCCCCCGCCCTGAGAGCGACCGGGGGCATTAGGACCGCTGCGCCCTTGCTTTTCGCGCCTGTCAGGTGGCTGTCGTGGTTTAACCCCAGCCGGCAACTGAGCACCACAGAGCCGCTCGCTCGCTCTCCCCCCGCCCGGTGGGATGGTGTGACGGGGTGCTCCCCCGTCCGACCTGACCTTGATCTCCTGTAACCCTCCTCAAGCGCTAACGACCGGGGCGGTCCTTACCGGATGCTGACAGCGATAGCTGCGTCCATTCACGAAGTGGGTTCGGGAGCCAGATAACAGCACAAGAGCCCTTGGTTGTTGTGAGAAATACGCCCACCTAACCGCAGTTACCGGTATGCAGATACGCCTGTGAGTCAATCCTCTTACCCCTATAGATGGTGAGCAGCCCAAGAGCCCGTCGAGCTCTCCTGCAGGGCAGCGGGCTGCGCGGCGGGATCTCCCCTGGAGTAGGGACGCCTCTCAAGGTTACTCCTCGAGGTTGAGAGATTCCTTGCCGCAGCAGGTCCTCGGGAAGTGACTGAGAGCATGCTAAACTTTGAAATCGTAGCTAAGTGACACCAAGGATTAATTGTGCATAGAGAATCCTTCAGACATAAACCGTTGGCCAAGTCTGGGACTAGGTTTGGATCCAGCCACACCTAGACTCCTCCCTGAGAAGGAGTCTAGAAAGCAGGGGGGTCCTTTCTGAACCTCATGGCTCAACGGGAGGGTCTCCCTGAGAGTTTTCTCTGACCCTGTCCTCTATGCAGGAAGGAATCAAGTGTACCTTGCCATGGAACCTTGGTAAATCACTGTCGCATTTACCACTGGACTCTAACTCACTGTTTTCTATCAATCAAGTGTACTGTTGCTTCTCTCTTACGAGTGAAGTGCAGTCTCGCTTCCATCCGCGACAGATGGGGGAGAGAATCGGAAGAGTAAAAGTGAGAAAACTCATGGGTTGAGATAAGAACAGTGTAATAATGGAAATAAAATTGTAGTAGTAGTAGTAACAATAATAATAATAATAATAAAAAAAAGAATATACAAAGCAAGTGATGCACAATGCAATTGCTTACCACCCAACGACCAATGCTCAGCCAGTCCCCGAGCAGTGGCCCCCCTGGCCAGCTTTCCCAAAACCACCAAAAGAAACAGGCACATTGCAATAGCCCCAGAGCCGGGCGAGCTGGCAGCAGCGGTAACGGAGAGGGCTGAGCTGCTCCGACAGGCCCTGCCCGCGCCGGCTGTCTCCCCGGGCCAGCTCCGCCAACGCCCTGTACCTGTGTCACCGAAAATCGGGAATAAAACTCCTTAACGCTGGGTGTATTAAAGAGCAGGCATTACTTTATTCGGCCGGGTGCACGGGGGATCTCTCCTCCTAGCGTGCACACTGTATGTTGCATCAACTGTCCCTTGTGTGGTTCTGCGATATACGTATTCAACATAATTTCTTGGGGAAATCATGCATGTTCATTCTGTTTCTAGGAACTACTAATAATATTTGCATAGTCCTTCACGCATGTGTTATGAGTCCTTAGGAGCATCTGCAGGTGTCTTAGGTGGTCTCTGGAGGTCTCTCGTGGTCTCTGCAGGAGGTGACCTTTTCTTGACCCTTTGGGCCCTTCTCCTTATATGGTCACAGGTTGGCTCATCACTGCCATTTGCCACAGTTGTGGTTGTCCTCGTCCAGTTTCTGCTAGTCCTTCTCTGTCTGCGGCAGGTGCCCCCGCCCTGAGAGCGACCGGGGGCATTAGGACCGCTGCGCCCTTGCTTTTCGCGCCTGTCAGGTGGGGAGTGCTGACCGTGGCGGAGCCACCTTGGGCCAGTCCTTATGGTCCCGTGTACACCTCGGGCGAGGAGTAAGAAAGTGAAGGCCCTCAGGCAATTCGAACTGACCAGAGATGAGGTTCGACTAGGGTAGAAATGGAGCCCCGCCGGAGGGCAAGGGGAGCCGGTCCTCCTCCTGGGAGCAGCGGGTCTGCAGTCGGGGACTCTCCCCTGGGCTCGGGACGCCGCCCGAGGAAAGTCCTCGCGGTTGAGAGCCCTCATCTTCCAGGTGAGTGACTGTGCACAGTTTGGATCCTCACTTCTAAAGCCGGCTGTGCAGTGTTAATCCCTCCTCCGCCCTCCTGAACCTGTGCTTTACTGGTGTTGTCGGAGCGTTGACGCCTCATTTCCAGGTAGTTTTCTGCCCCAGGCTTTGGGTTAAAATGAGGTTTCTTTCTGAATCTGTCACCTGCCTAATTTGACTACGTGAGCCTCCGCGACACAGCCCAGAGGAAAAGCAGGCAATTCTTGATGCGAACCGTCGCTGGGCAGAGCAAGGGGGAGATGCAGCTGCCCGGAGAGCCGGGCCGACGGTGGATCCCGGGTGGAATCCTAGTGGAGAGGCAGATGACAGACGATTGCAGTTAGCCAGACAAGGCTTCGAAGAAGAGGCTGTACGTTTGGCAGGACAAAAACCTGCCAATTGGTCTGAAATAAGGGAGTGTCGGAAGCGAATGGACCTGTAATGGTCTGTACTGTTTTGGAGCAAACAGCTCCGGCTATGAAAAAACAGTTTTCTAAGCATGTCCCCGCCTGGCCGGGGAAGTCAGTGGAGGAGGTAGTGTGTTTGGCTACGTTTGTATGCAGTGATGGAGATGAGGAAAGGGTTAAGGCAAAGAGACCTCAGAGGAAGGAGGAAGTAAGTGTGTTTGGGGCTGTGCTGAGGGAAGGGTTTGGAGAAAGCGGAGGGAGAGGCCGGGGAAGAGCCCGAGGAGGTGGATGGAATCAAAGTGACCGTGAGGTGCGTCTGGGTGAATGAAGTGATTGGACTTGGGGATCGGGTGATAGGGGTGGTTCGGGTATAACTGCGGGGTGCGATCGGGGGGAGGGATCCCTCTCCGGAAGCATCCAGCTCGAGCTGGCACCTGAGAACTAATCAAAGAGGAATTGGAAACCTTCACTCGGCCTTTGCATTCTCAGTGGGATCCCAGGGTCGGACCCTGTGAGGGTGGCCGGCGTGCGTAAATCCATAGCGCCGGTGAAGGTGCCTTCCGAGTGCCGCTTGAGGTTGGCCGTGAAGCTTTGGGCGCTTTGGGATTCGTACGACTGCCCTCTGCTCGGGAGAGAAGGATGGGGGAAGCAAACGTGGTTCAATGCACATGGTGGCATCCTGGTTCCTCCCTGCAGGAGGTGCCCGGAACAGGGGTTGTGTCCTGTAAAGTACTTTACTGTGTGGAGCATCCTCCAGAAAAGCGATGATAATAATAATAATAATAATAATAATAGATAAAAATAATTTTTGGTTTCAGGGGGGTCTGCCAAGCCTGGCCAGGGTTGCTCCTGACATCAACTATATGCAATATCCTATCCCATACTATTTGCTTGCATTGACCTCCCCAGCCCCTGCGGGAGCGCTGGCAGCGTGGCACGGGACAGATCCAGCATCAGACAACCTCCTTCGCAGGCGTCTGGGCAGCATTTTGATGGGTGCGTGTGAAAATTGCATCCTCACAGTTACCTCTCGGCACGTCTACCCTTGCTTCGGTGCAGGCACACAGCCGCAAGAACGGGTTTGTGTAATGTAAAGGTACAATTCATTGCAATAAACTTTATCACAAACCTCCCCTTTTCTAGCGAGGAGCAATATTTCTATCTTGAGCTTATCACCAGAGTGCTGGAGAGCTTTCCCGACCGTTAGTTGCTCAGACAAGCACCTTCAGAAGAGTTATTAATGAGAGTGTTACCTTTCTTCTCTTTGCTGGATGCCTTAGGGGTTCGGGGGAGTAAAATGCCAGCCCCCACCCTGTAGTTGCTGAAAATCAGACTTTTGGTTGCCTATCAGCAAGCACTTTCATTTCTCTGGTTTAATTTCTTCAGAGATTGGTAGTAAAGAAGGGAGGAAAAGGCACTTGCCTTCTGCAAAGACAACCCTTCCCCGAGGAGCCGGACCTTCCTCCTTTGCTCCAGTGACTCCTGATTTCATTTTTACAAGCAGTAATGACTTTCAGCCTCCCAGCAAAACAAGCTGCGAAGCAGCCAGCTGGAGCTTTGTGCTTAGGACACAGTGAAGTGGAAGAAGTCTGGCTGCTCCAAAACTCAAAAGTGAGCGATGCAAAGCTCGGCGTCCCCTTTCCCAGCCCGGTTTTGACGATTTGATGTTTTGCAGGTGCCTGTCGGCAGTGGAGAAGGACAGAGAGGGAAGGCAAAGCATCTGCGAGTGCTGGTACACAACCTGGGATGGGATAACCTGCTTTCCGGAGGCCTCTCTCCTTCCTGCTCCATCCCATCCCAAGCCCACGGGTCCACAAATCCCGCAGCCTATGAAATCCTGAACTCCTCCAGCAATTTCCTCAATGAAACAACCACTCCGAGTCCATCCGAGTGGCTTAAGCGGGACCGAGTGAGTTCTGAGTGGGGCCGTTTCCTTCGGTGGCCTCTCCGTGCAAGGCTTGCCGCGATTTTGGGGATGCTGCAATGGCCGGGGAAGGGCGATGGGATGCTCGGAGCATCTTGCCGCGGACCCGGAGGTGCCCACTTGTCCCGTTTCCTCCTATGTTTGCTCCTGAAGCTTTAATACTAAATAACAAACAAGCAGCGGGGATCCGAGCTTGGATCACGCTGGGATTTTAAGTGCTTAGACCTCGGTGTCACCTTCCTTCGCCATGTTATTTTACACGCCGTGTCGCCTTTCAGGGCAAGCCGGGCAGTTCACCTTTGTGCCGAGCGGTGCCGGGGAGGAAGTTGACTAGAGCAAATGAATTTGCAGCATGGAAATGACGGATTAGCTCAGCTGGGAAACTAAAGTAGAGCTGGAGATAGCTGGAGGAAGCGAGGAGAGTAAAAAATGTCGCTTCTCTGGACGTTTCCGTACCGTGCTAGGACTTGGTCTGGCTAACGAGGGTTTGTTGAAGCACCAAAGGGATGGAGGCCGTGCCAAAGCGAGACCTTCCTGAAACGCCCTGATATTTTCCAGGCAATGTTGATGAAAGTCGGAGCCGCCCCGTAACGTGTATTTTCACAACGGTTTGCACCTCACTTGTCTTTTGGCAGCTTGTGCTTTCAAATACAGCAAAACGCTGCTTACGCCTTTCTCCCCGGCAGGGTGCGGCGTTTAGACCCCATTTCTCTCTTCCGGATAGTTTTTGCTCAGAGCAGAGCTGGCTTCTCCCCATCCGCTAAGTTTTGCAAGCGGGAAGAGTTTTGGGGTGCGTGGCTTTAAATAACTGCCTGGATCTGCATCCGGTAGATCCTGATGTCATAAACGGTCACTTTTTGTGTCTCTGGAGTTGGTGCACACTGGGTGCCACTGAGCTCCTCTCGGTGAGGTCTACCCCGGTGTCCCGGGATTGATCTGGAGGTTCAGTTTTCCCCAAGACCGGTGACCGACGTGAGGATGAACCGGAATGGGGGTTACAAAATGACCCTTCTGGAAGAGTTACAGGTAGCGCGGCCGGGGCTCTGCCCAGGGGCTGATCATCCCCCGGAGAGTGGGAAAACTCTCCCCGAAATGCCATTGGCACTTCCCCGGAGCGCAGCAGGATGGGCAGGGGGAGATGCTCTGCACCGGGGAGGGCTGCCAGGGGCAGGTTTAGCGTCGCTGGTCGGTGCAGGGAGGGAAAACGCTTTCTAAGAGAGAAGGAGACTTTCCCCGTGTCACCCGCGGGGCGTTTGAAAGCTGCGACTCCCAAATCGCTCCTTTTATTCCCACTCCGACAGCCACGTAACAGGCTCGAGTTTGTGATTTCATTTAAATGGCGATTTCATTCAAATCGCGATTTCATTTAAATTGCGATTTTAAGCGATTTTATTAAGCCCTTTCCCCCCGTGCCTTGTCCGAGGTTGGGGTTGGGGTAGCGACTCGGCTGTGAGACGTGGTTGGGTTTTTATTTCTTTGAACGCAGCCTGGGAATCCCCTTCCCCAGCCCTGGTGGCAGGGGGAAAAGAGACGCCAAAGGACTTCTTTCTGCTGGCTCCTGTAGTTCTCCTTCGGCTTTTGAGGCAGAACTGCTCTTCATGCAGCGCCGGCAGTGGTATTTCAGCCGAGGAGGGCATTGGCTCTCAGCCCTTGGCTTTTGCAAGGAGAAAAACGATGTGTTCCATGGAAAGCACGCTTGCACCAAGGGAAGCCCGAGCCTCGCTGGGCCAAAGACGAAGCTTTGCCCTTGCAGGTTCTTGAGGGCCTTGGGAGGTTGTTGGTGGCCATGTCCTGTGGCCGTATGGTGAATACTTCCAGGCACACATTATATACCGTATAGGTGATGTTACAGGCTGTTTTATTTGGGTATGGGAAGACAAAGCTCCTACAAGTCCGTGTTTTTAGGGCCGTGCCTGGAGGAGGAGGAGGAGGAGGAGGCACGCAGAGGCGAGATGCTCGTGGACTGGCGTGGACGCAGGGGTGGATGATGGCCGGGAGGACGTACGGGAGCTCGACACACGCAGCCCCAACTTTTACCTTCTTCTCATTGCTAAACAGAGACATGACGAAGAGGCAGTGATTGACCAGGGAAGAACGAGCAACGTTGTCAGTATTCACTATGAGAAGGAGGAGTTGGAAGGTGAGTCTCTGCTGAGATCCTGGCAGAGGGGCCAGCAGCCCAGGGCGTTTTCCCGTAGCACAAAGTCCCTACAACGTCCCTTGCTCGGTGTCACGTCATGTGCAGCAAAACGTGCCGTGCTTCTTGATAAAGCAGCACAGTTATTTTGACATTTTTTCTTATTACGGCTCTTAAACAGAGGGAGAAAGCCCCCGCGGAGGCCACGGTGTGAGTTTTAGCCGTGGGCCTGGGTAGTTCATGGCTTGTTTTCTCACAGAAGCTGCTTCTGACTTGGAGAGGTCAGGAGAAGAATTGGATGGCTGCAGATGCTGTGATTGTCTTTTTTTGTTCTGGAGTTGATTATCATGGGACCGATTTGATCTTCTCTTGTCGCCTTGTGCCATACAAAGATTTTAAAAATAATTACTTTCTGTCGCTGCTTAATGAGCAAGTGTGAGTGTTGTCCAGCCGAAGCTGGAATTTGAGAAGAGGTTCGCTGCTTTGAGGGCACTTTTAGATGAGCCGGAGCCATCACTTGTTGTTGCTCTGTTGTTGCAAAGCTTGAGTACAATAGGCTTGGAAGAAAGGAGGTCCAGTGAAAATAAAATTAAGAGAAGTTGTTTTTTTCCCCTGGGATTTAACCGTGGCTTAGCGAGGCACCGGCCGCGTCAACCACTGCCACAATGCCGAAAGCACTGCAAATGCCGCTTTATTGCAGGCCACCGGACCGTGTACGTGGGCGTGCAGAAGCCGCTGGCGAGGCAGAGCCGCCGGCACCACCGACCCCGCAGCCAGAAGCCTCGGAAACGGGAAGGGGAGAAGGACTCTGCCCCGACGGAGCAGGGCTACCACTGTAAGTCCCGCCACAGCATTCACGAAGCTCCTCGGGGCTACGTGGGCACTGGGGTCTTCTGCAAGCAGGTGCATGTGGCCCAGGGGAGAGGGGCCAGCCCGATATTTGTGGCTGAACTGGTGCCGATCCGATGGCCACTTTGCATGTGAGCGTGACGGGCCGTATTCAGGCGCGGTAACGGGATGGGGCTTTGTCTTCTGCCCCCAGACACCCCGTCCCAGCGGGTGCAGTTCATCCTCGGGACCGAGGAGGACGAGCAGCACGTCCCTCGTGACTTGTTCACCGAGCTGGATGAGATCTGCGTGAAAGAGGGCGAAGATGCCGGGTGGAAGGAAACGGCAAGGTAAATCCCTGCTGCCGGCTGCGGTGGGAGAGGAGTCCCCGCGCCGGCAGCACGTGCGGGCACTGCTTTCCGCTCTCCGGGACGCAAAGCTTTTGCAGCTGCAGGTGGCGATGTGAGGAGCCTGCTCCTCTTGCTACCCCGTAGCTCTATGAAAGGGCTTGCAGAGCTGAGGCTGTTTTCTTGCCGTGGGGCTGATCGCACCCGATGTCCGCAGGTGGCTGAAGTTTGAGGAGGATGTGGAAGATGGCGGCGAGCGCTGGAGCAAGCCCTACGTGGCCACGCTGTCCTTGCACAGCCTCTCTGAGCTGAGGAGCTGCATCATCAACGGCACGGTGCTGCTGGACATTTGCGCCAACAGCATGGAAGAGATTGCAGGTACCGTGGGCGCCACATGCCTCCGGGAACAGCCGAGCTCGGTTTGCCGCGGTGCCCTTCACTCCCGAATCCAACCCTGCCCCAACGGCACGTCCTTTTCCAGAAGCGCCACTGTGTTTTTCAGTCGTGAGTTGTCTTTGGATGCAGACTGGGCGTGCAACAGTCACGCCAGCTTTTTCTTCCACGATGGGATCCTTTTGAAAGCAATTTGTGGGGTTAGAGAAGCGATTAGAGAATATCCTCCAGCCAAAAAGGAGTGTGTGTCAGGGCGTAGCTCTCCGAAAGACGGAGCCCGCGTAAGAGCTGAACCTCCTCAAATCAAGTATTTATCACAAGCCGTTTCCTCACGTTCTTTTTAATCTTTTGCCTTCACATCCAGGATTTCAGAGTTGTAAAGGCCGAGTTTGTCTGGCAGATGACCAAGCAGTGTATTTCTGTGGGGAAGAGAATTGAAGTTCCTTGAAAAAGCAGCTTTGGAGAAATGATCTTTGGCTGGCAGGTCTCCATGCAGCCCTTTCAAGAGCTGGAGAAGTCGCAGCTCTTCTTAGCCCATTTCTCCCTGGGCTCGGCAAATTGCAGTCGATCGGCCAAGGGAACTCTGGGAAAGTCTGAGCTATGGATTGCTTATAATTTGGTTAAATGTGTAGAGTCAGGCAGAAAGGCCAGATGGGGCAAGAAAATTGCCTTATTTAGACTGGGAAAGAACTCTCTTAGCGGCGTGGTGAATACGCACTTTGATGATGTTTCTTAGCAAAGGACAATTCTTGCTTTTGCTGCAACCGCTGAACTGTATGAAAATGTCTTGCGAAGCAAGGCGGAGCCCGCGTTAGGCTGTCCCGCGTGGCACAGCCTTCCCCGGGGGCTTCGAGGGCCAGGACTTGGGGGCGTTTCTGCTCTGACGGCTTCATTTCCCTTTGCCATCCCCAGATATGATCCTGGGCCAGCAAGAACAGTCCGTGGAGTTTGACGAGCGCGTGCGGGCCAAAGTTCGACAAGTCCTTTTGAAGCAGCACCACCATCAGAATGAGAAGAAAAGAAACAACCTTCTCCCCATCGCCTGCTCGTTTGCAGATGTGAGGGAGAAGCAGTCAGACCCGCACGTCCTCGACAAGCCAGGTGAGGGTTCCTGCAGGGCTTTGGCAGCAGGTGAGGGTTTCTGCCAGGCTATGGCAGCAGGTGAGGGTTTCTGCCAGGCTTTGGCAGCAGGTGAGGGTTTCTGCAGGGCTTTTGGCAGCAGGTGAAGGTTTCTGCAGGGCTTTGGCCCCTTTAGACTTGCCCTGGCAAAGGAGAAGCGTCCCAGTTGCTCTTTGTCCCTCCTCCTGAGTGTCTTTCTTTGTCCCACCAGCCGAAACACTCACCCCTCATCCTTCTCCCACCACTGCAGAAGCTAAAAATGGGGTGAGCCATGAGGCCAGCGCAATGGATTTCAGCAAGGTGAGACACTCGTGGCTTTCTTACGCCTTTAGGGCCAGATTTGCTCTTGCAACCTTGGCTGCAGAGTGTGCTGCAGAGTGCTGTGGGCTTTGCTTTTGGGGTAACTGCCTGAAAATCGCTTGTCGTGCCCAGGCGGAGCTGCACTTCATGAAGAAAATTCCCAGAGGGGCTGAAGCGTCCAACGTGCTCGTAGGAGAGCTGGATTTCCTTCGCCAGCCCATCGTGGCATTTGTCCGCCTGACCCCGGCTGTCCTCCTCTCGGGCATGACGGAAGTTCCCATCCCAACCAGGTCCGAATGAGGAGCACAAAGTTTTGACTGAAAAAAACCCCAAAAACCCCAAGAAAACATCGAATTGCATGCATCGGTTTGGCGTCCCAAGGGAACAAGGCCAGTGGGAGCAAGCACGTTTCTCGCACCCACATCTCCTTGCCTTCGTTTCTCCCTTCCCTGCTGTAGCTTTTAAACCCACTGGCCAACTGTACGGAAAGTTGGCCCAAAAACTAGATTTGCGATCGGTTCTGATGAATGTCAAATTCATCACCGGAGTCGGGGAGCCTACGTGTCCCCTCTCGAGCCGCGCTCTGGGCTGGGAGCTCCCAGGGATTTCCTTGGGTGCTCTTTGAGCAAGGGCACGTTCTTCTCTCTCACTGTGTTTTCCTTGCCCAGGTTCCTGTTTGTTTTGCTTGGACCGGAAGGAAAAGCCCACCAGTACCATGAGATCGGCAGGTCCATGGCTACTCTCATGACGGATGAGGTGCGACGAGCTAAGCGAGATCTCCGGGTCCTTTTTGGCTTTCTTCACCTCTCCCTGTCTCTGTAGTAGTGAGGAAGAGGCTTTGCTGTGCCAGCTGCCCGCAGCTCTCCAAATAGCCCACCCTTGGTTTGCACCCCAAAGCAAACCTGCGGAGTTGCATCACCCCCCATCCCGGAGGCTGAAATCCCACCCGGGGTGCATCCTGCACCTCATCCTTCTCCCCGGGTGCCCAGCACGCTGTCCCCAGTGGTGGCATTGCCAGGGCCGGTCCAACTTCTCCTCTTTCAGCAAAAGGCTGTGGTGTGCCGTGGGGGACGGGAGCCTCCTGGAGATGATTACAAATACCACCATGCGCAGATGTTCCTTTTGGGGGAACATTCCCTGCCCTTTCCAACAGGACCTGTGGGGAAAACTATCTTGCCCCCTTTAGCCAAGGGCTTATTGCCCTGCTGAGGACATCCGCGATGGGTTGTCCTCTCACCGGGTTGTCTCCTATCGGCAGGTTTTCCGTGACGTTGCCTATAAAGCCAAGAACCGGGCTGACCTCGTGGCCGGCATCGAGGAGTTCCTGGATGAGGTCACGGTCTTGCCGCCAGGAGAGTGGGATCCCTCGATCCGAATCGAGCCCCCGAAAAACGTCCCTTCGCAGGTGGGTGCTGCGGAGGAGGAGGGAGGCGCGAGGGGGGCGGGCAGGATGGCAGCACGGCTGGGGATGCTGTTCAGGGGCCCAGGTTCACAAGGTCCCAGTTTGACACAGTCACCTACCCAGACCGGCAGCAAAACAAGCCAGTGGTTCAAATACGTATCTTGATCTTATTTCCATTGTAACAGGAAAAAAGGAAGGTGCCAGGAGCTCTCGATGACAGTGCTTCTCAGAGCAAGGCGGAGAAACACAGTGGTCCTGAACTGGAGCGGACAGGAAGGTGTGAGCTTGAATAGTTTGGTGTTTTTTTTTCTGTTTGCCTCTAAAACCTGAGCACGCCCCTCCCTTCTAGCAGGTTTTGGGGGTTAGTTGGTTCAGTGAAGGGGCTCCACGTTACCAGCTTGGTCCCCTGGGCTGGGCAGGTGGGAGATCTGGGCAGCTGGGCTCAGCCACAGCATCACTGCACACAGGTTTTCTTGATTTGGGGTGGAAGCAGATGTGTCAATACCTCCAGGTAGAGCTCTGCTGCTTCTCAAAGCCAGGGACTGTTGCAAGAAGAGGGGATGGGCTCTCAGGTTAGGTCTGTTGTGGTTGTGGTTGTGGTTGTTGGCGGGTTCTTTTGTGTGCCTCTGCTTCTACTGGGTATAAAATGGGAGAAGGAGACTGCTTCTGTTTAGCAATGCAAGTTACTCTGTGCTGGTGATGGCCCTTCTTCCAGGAGAACAGTGTCTATTTTTTCCTTCCTCCAGGCTCTTTGGAGGTTTGGTCCTGGATGTGAAGCGAAAAGCCCCGTGGTTCTGGAGCGACTTTCGGGATGGTCTGAGCCTGCAGTGTCTGGCGTCCTTCCTCTTCCTCTACTGTGCCTGCATGTCCCCTGTCATCACCTTTGGGGGCCTGCTGGGGGAGGCGACCAATGGCCACATAGTGAGCAGCTCTCTCTGTTGGGTGGCATGGGGGAGGATAACACTCATGCAAAAGTCCTTGCTGCAGTGAATTTGCTTTGTTGGTCCCCCCCCCCCCCCCCCCCCGGCCCCTAACGATTTATTTACTCACTGCTGCCTCTCTTGCCCGGACAGAGTGCCATGGAGTCGCTGCTGGGCGCGTCCATGACCGGCGTGGTGTATTCCCTCTTTGCTGGCCAGCCTCTCACCATCCTCGGCAGCACGGGACCCGTCCTCGTGTTTGAGAAGATCCTCTACAAATTCTGCAAGTAAGGCTGGCTGCTTTGGCCGAGTGCTGCGAGGCTTCAGCAGGCAGCAGTCATGGAGAAAAGATGTTTTTCTTTTCTTTTTCTCAGTGTTAGTTGTTAGATTTAGTTTGTCTTCTGTGTCACAGACATGGCACACTGCTGCTTTAGTCCGTGGTGGTGCCAGAGTCCTCGGTCTCTGAAGGCTGGATGGGGTGGTCTGGGGTTTTTCGGGTGAAAGTGAAGCAGTGGGAGGAGGAGAGCCCACAAGGATGTGGATGCCCAAGATGGGTTGCAGAAGGAAGATGAGACAAATCACTCTGGTTTAGGAATGAGGGAAGATTTGCTTCCCTCTGGGTACAAACCCAGGCACTTTTCAGCCTGATTTTTTGCTGGAAGTGGAAATATATTTTGCCCAAATATCCAGGTAGTTTTCTGCTGGAATATTTTGAGTTGTGATGACTCGATTGAAAACGTAGGAGCTTTCCATGTGAAATGGGTGTTTTCCGTGACAGTCCTTCTGTTGTGATGACTTTGATCCTTCCTGCAATGAAATTTCTTATTAAGCCCCAACTGGCTGGCAGCAGGTGACTGGGTGCAAAACCAGCTGGTTTTGGTGTTGAAAGGGCCTCAGGGTGATGTGGGAGAGCACCAGCTTCCACAACAGGGACCTGACCTCAATTAGCCTCCAAGGTGTTAACACCAGACAATTGCCAACTAGTGACAATTAAATAATTGGCCTCTCCTCCTGTGGGTCCACACCCTGCACCACAGCCCCAAGGCTGTCTGGAGTAGTCTGTGGAAACTGCATTTATCATCCGCAGCCTTGACAGGCTCCTACATTGCTCCCGATTTTCCCCGAAGGCAGGCATGGCTTGGAGCCTCTTGCTGGCCTTGCGTTTTGTTTTGGTTTTGCAGGGAGTACACGCTCTCCTACCTCTCTCTGCGGGCGTGCATCGGGCTGTGGACCGCCTTCTTCTGCATCGTGCTGGTGGCCACCGACGCCAGCTCTTTGGTGTGCTACATCACCCGCTTCACGGAAGAAGCCTTTGCCTCCCTCATCTGCCTCATCTTCATCTACGAGGCTCTAGAGAAGCTGAGTCACCTGCGAGAGACCTACCCTGTGCACATGCACAGCAAGCTCGACTTCCTCACCATCTACTCGTGGGTTTTTTCCCTCCTAAAACGCCGCTGCCCCTTGGCAGGAGCTCAGGGCTGCGCCTCCATCGCCTTTCCCTTACGCCTGTCTCGGCTTCTCTCCTCGCAGCTGTAAGTGTGAGGCACCGACCCATCCCAGCAACGAAACCCTGCGTTTCTGGGAGAGCAACAAGATCAACGTGTCTGGCATCGCCTGGGAAAACCTCACGGTGACTGTAAGTGCCCCGAGCCACTGCTTCCTCGCGCCGCGGCCACGGGGTCCAGGGGCATTTGCGTGGTGCAAAACTCGGAGCCCTTCAGGTGGTGATGGGCTTGAAACTGTGCTAGTGCTGCTCTGAAAAGGCATTGCTGAAATCCAATGTCTGTGGCTACGTGCATAAATTTGCCTGTCTGAGCAGCCTCTCGGGCTGTTGTTGCTGGGAGCAGAGCCCCAGGCATAGCATGGGAGGCTCTTCTGGACATCGTCATCCCCTCTTGGCCACGTCCCCTCTGTGAGGCCTCCCCTGGGAAGGGACGGTTTGTCTCTTCTCCTTTCCTGTCACGGTTGCCTTAGCCCTCCGTCCCCGTTCCCTCTGTCTCTATCCCCAAGAATTTCCAGCCTTTCCTTCCCCTCTGGCGTCTTCTTCAGCCATGGTTACCTGCCATTCAAGCGGAGGATGTGCCGGGGGTCTGTGGTATGGTGTCCCGTCACATCTCCTCTCCGCTCTCCTCTGTGTAGTTCGATGTGTCCCTTGTTCAGCTGCTGCTGCTGCTGCTGCTGCTCCTTACATAGAAATCTCCATCGGCAGCAGCAGTTACAAGGTCACGGATCTTGGACCAAGGTCCTCAAAACCCCCTGAGTTATCTGAGGTTTCCTTGCCGCACGTGCCCTGCCTCTGTGTCCTGATGCTCTGTTTCTCCAGGAATGTCGGGACTTGCATGGAGAGTTTCAAGGACCTGCCTGTGGACGCAATGGCCCCTACACGCCTAATGTCCTCTTCTGGTGCTGCATCCTCTTCTTCTCCACCTTTGTCCTGTCGAGCTTACTGAAGAAGTTTAAAACCAGCCGTTACTTCCCAACCAGAGTAGGTAGAAGATGGTGGCCAGCAGCAGTCTCCCCACTCATTTCCCACAATGGCTTTCCTGGAGCACTAAGCAGTATTTGCCACCCCTTGGTCAAGCTGGGAAACGCTGACCTTGAAGGCCAAGCTCTCCACCAGCTTGGATGTCCCTCGCTCATTTGCAGGAGTGCAAAACGATGGTAGCATTTCCCACCTGCCTCGCGACCTGCCCCAGGGCGATTTTGTGCTCAGGCGGTGGGAGATGGGGTCTTCCAAAGCTGCTTTTTTTTCTTCACCTTCTGTGCGTTGTGTGCTCAAGGGGAAAGTTGCTTGACATGAGGAGCTGCCACGGAAAAAGACACTGTTTCTTCCTTTTGAGGAGCAAATGATGCCTCAGTGCCTTCTTCCCATTGTAGCTGTGAGCGTGGCTGTAGTGGCAGACATCTGCTTCCTTATTTTTCCAAGATGTTTTTAAGGTTTGAGTTAAACCAACCCTTTTCCACCTAATTAACCTCTTTTCATTGTCTGACACCCGATCTCACGGGGACAAACACAGCAAGAGTATCTAACCAAGGGGTTTGGCTGCACGTCCTCAGAGCGGTGGGATGTTGTTAACCAGCCTTAATGTTGTTGGTGTCCCTAACTTCCCCATGCCACGTTATGGCGCCGTCTGCGATGCCCCTTTCAGCTCTGGTTTCTCGCCCCAGGTACGGTCCACAGTAAGCGACTTTGCCGTTTTCCTCAGCATCGTCGTCATGGTGCTCATCGACTTCATGGTTGGGATCCCCTCACCGAAGCTCCACGTCCCCGATAAGTTCAAGGTAATGGGGTGTTTTGGCACGGAGCTGGTTTCAGCCCTTGGGGATGCCACAAGGCGAGGCCGGGGCAGGACAGGGCCGAGTCTGGGGGAGATGCTGGTGGTGTGACCATCTCCTCTTGCGCCTCCAAGTGCATTGTTTCCTTCTGGAAACAGGGCGACAGCCCCAAAACTAGGCAGCTACAGGAGAAGTGTCTGTAGGTGCTTGCGAAGAGGCCGCTGGCAGTGCTGACCCCCATGGGAGAGGGTGACATGAAGCCAGGGCTGGGAGATGCTCTGAGCCAGGGGTGGAGGGGAAAACCAAAGCCAGTGGGGTGGCTGGTCTGGGAGATGATGCTGGTGTGTGTGCTTTGTTGCAGCCTACCAGAGACGACCGCGGGTGGTTCATCAACCCCCTAGGAGCCAACCCTTGGTGGACGGTGTTGGCTGCGCTCATCCCAGCTCTGCTCTGCACCATCTTGGTATTCATGGACCAGCAGATCTCTGCCGTTATTGTGAACAGGAAGGAGCACAGGCTGAAGGTAAGGGGCTGCAAGAGACGACCCCGTCCCCAACCCGCTCGGGGCTGCAGGTCTGGGGAGAAGCTCCTATTCCAAAAGCTTTGTGAAGGCAGTGGTTTGGGACAACGTCAGGCTGCGTGGCAGGATGCTCTCCTGGACTGATGATGCCACAGGGAGCAAACGACAGGGGAGTTCAGATGAGCAATCTTCCCGAGCAGCAAATTCATCTTGGAGCAATAGAGAAGAGCGTTTTTGTTTTAAAATGTCAGCAGCAGCTGGGGGAACGACTCAGTCTGATGAGCTGCCAGGGATAACTCTTACTTGCACAGAACACAGCTTGCTTGCCAGTGGTGGAAATTTCTTTATGAATGAATGAAAAAAATGTGAATTTGGTTGGGGTCTTTTTTTGGGGGGAAGTAGATACCACACAAACGCTCCAAATCCACTTTGTCTGAACTCCGGCCGGGATTTCACGCAAGGTGCTTGCGCAAAGCCTGGATACCTCCTTATTTGTCTCCAAGTCTTGTTTTGAATTTTCAAGAAGTTGACTCGAGCTTGAGTAGGGTTTGAGTCTGGCTTGCGACGTGGTCCTGGCTCTTGTGCTGTGGGATGCTCTGTTTCTTGTTTTGCTGCCTGCAGAAAGGATGCGGGTACCACCTGGACCTCTTTGTGGTGGCTGTGATGCTCGGGGTGTGCTCTGTGATGGGGCTGCCCTGGTTTGTGGCTGCGACCGTCCTGTCCATCAGCCACGTGAATAGCCTCAAAGTGGAGTCTGAGTGCTCGGCTCCAGGAGAACAACCCAAGTTTTTGGGGATACGAGAGCAGAGAGTCACTGGCTTGATGATCTTTGTGCTCATGGGCTGCTCTGTCTTCTTCACTTCTGTGTTAAAGGTAAGAGGAAAATGCGGAACGCCCAACAGCCACAAGCTTCTTTGGAGGTTATACAAAAATAGTCCCCTCTCTCCAGGCCTGAGTAGTTGTGGAGCGGAGGAGGAGGTGATCCCAAACCTTGGGGCTTGACCCACGGTGGGAAGCAGCCTCGGTGATGCTTTCCAGCCCTTCAGACCCCAGTTTGGTGCGCTCGAGGCAAGCGAGCAAGACAACTGCTTTAGTTTTCAGGTGTCTTTCAGGCCCACCCGTGTGTACGGGTTACAATGCAGCCTCTTCAGACCAGTACGTCTGCTCTCTTTCAAACAGGCAGCACTTTATTGGTTGCCGTTTGCCCCCGCAAATGCCTCCGAACAGCCCTTCCCAGTAGCTAAACACACTGACATCATCCCCACGGGCTTCCTTGCCTGTTCCTCCCACAAGGTAATCTCCTCTCTAGGCTAAAAGGAGGCACGTCGCTTTGGCGTGTTGCCGCCGGAAGATGTAGAAATGTTTTTCTACCGTCACGGAACGCGGCATATGGTAGCATGGGTGAAATCACCTATTTTCCCCCAGCCTTTCTGGAAAATGGCATTCTTCTGACAAAACGTATCTCAAAAGTTCAGCCGAAAGCAGAGCATTAGCTCGCTGGCACGCACAAAATCTCTGCCGGTTAAAATCCGGCACATCTCTAACCCTGTGGAAACTGTGGAAGGCTTTAGGCAAGTTTAGGCAGTGCCTGTAGAGGAGAGTGGTAATACTGAAAATGCAATTTAAAAAAAGAAATTGTGGCCTTCTTTTTTTTTTTTTTTCTTTTCTTCCAGTTTATACCCATGCCTGTGCTTTACGGTGTCTTTCTCTACATGGGTGTGTCGTCGCTCCGAGGAATTCAGGTAGGGACTTTTTCACAGCGTGCAGCATGTCTGCTCCCTGGTATTTCATCTGCGTAGGAGCAGGGAAACAGCAGTGGGAGTGGGGACAAACCTCTCCGAAAGCAAGCAATGAACATATTTAGCGTAAGAAAAAGCTTGGTGGAGGCACAGGAGGTGTGTAGGGCTGGGAGGACCAGGCAAGTTCAGCGCGCTCTGTTTCCCGGCTTAGGGCAGGTCAGTGTTTGGTTACGTGCAAGTGGGGGAATTCCGTGCAAAGGGAAGGCAGTTTCTGCCACTGGTGGAAATCCTTGCTGGGGGATTCAGAGGGCCGAGAAATGCCAATAATAGAATCATGTGGAATAACTGGAGTTTGGTGGGCAGCTCTCATGGGCCAGCTGGCTGATAGGTGGAGCGGAGGGAAGACGGGTGCTGCTCCCAGGAGGAAGATAGTGGGAGCCACGATTTCTCATTGCAGGCGAGATCCTGAAAACTCCCTCCACGCCTCAAGAGGGCCAGAAACTTTCCGCAGTGCCAAGGTGGCAACTTTTCCACTTTTTTGTTTTGCAGTTCTTCGATCGCTTGAAGCTGTTTTGGATGCCGGCGAAACACCAGCCGGATTTCATCTACCTGCGGCACGTCCCCTTGCGAAAGGTGCATTTCTTCACCATGATCCAGCTGATCTGCCTCGTCCTGCTCTGGGCCATCAAGGTGTCCCGTGCTGCCATCATCTTTCCCCTGATGGTAAGAGCCGGTGCTGCTTGGCAGCGGGATGTTTGCAGCGCTGGAGGGAGATGGAGCATCATCTCTGGCCTCACCGCATCTTCCCTCTTATTCGTGAAGGTTTTGGCTCTCGTTTTTGTGCGGAAAGTGATGGATTTCTGCTTCTCAAAGCGAGAGCTCAGCTTTCTGGATGACCTCATGCCAGAAAGCAAGCAGCAGCAGAAGTTGGACGATGCCAAAAATGAAGGCGAAGAAGAAGAGGTAAAGCTTGCTGGGTGCTCGGGGCTGGCCCTCTGCCTCGGGCTGTGAGATTGCCTGTTCCTATCACAGCTTGTCTTCAGGTGTTGGGGGAAGATCAGAGCTGCGTAGAAATCGATTCTAATATGTTTTTACGGGGTGTTTAGTTTATCTCCACTTTGCCCAAAGGCAGAGAGCTTGATTTGTCCCCTTTTTACGTCAGGAGTCCCAAGAGGTGATGGGAGCTGCTGCTGCAAATTCCGTTCAGCTGCAGCTGGGGAAGACCAGCGACTTGGATATCCCAAGGCAACACCGTGACAGGTAAAGCCCCACCAAGCACCAGGACCCCGGGCAAGATGAGTTTGAAGGTGTTTGGCACAATTTTCTCCACCTGCATCTTTATTGAGCATCCCATAGAAACCAGCAGTCAGGTTGGTGGGGAAAGTCAAATATACGGGCAGGGCTGCAGGAGGTGATCGCGGGGCTCTGGCCGCAAGCAGAGTGGCTGCGCAGCTCACGATTGACCCCCAAAACTTGCGTCGTCAGTGACTTTAGGGTAGCTGGAGACCCTCACACTTCAAAATGAGGAGTTGCGGGCATGATCTGTAGCAGCAGTGGCTCAGGAGCCCGCTGCAGGGCTAAACACCAGCAAGAGCCTTTGCGCGGAGCTGTTGCTCTGCAGCTCTCAGGCTTGCCTCCCAAAACTCCTCATCCAGCAAAACCTCCCGTGCTTATGCCGAGCTTTGATTCTGCGGGTTCCCCTGTTCCTCTTGCTGATGCTGATGCACTCGCTGGCATCAGTTCCCATAATCACGGGTTGCTATGTAAAATATTTCCTGCAGGGCTGGTCCTTTCGAGATTAATCTCTCGGATGAAATGTCGAGAACGACCGTCTGGCAGGCTCTCCCTATGAACACGGAAACGGTCTGAATCCGGGGAGGAAAGAGGTAAAGGATTGCACGTGAACGTGACCGTGCTCCTCTGCAAGCGTGCTTTGGCCGGCAAGGCATGCAAACCAGCTCCTCTCTGCCGGGGTGGTCCCACGACCGGGGCCGAATCAGCAGCAGCCGGCAGGTCTTCCACTGATGATGCTCTCCCTCTTTTTCTCTTTCTTCCCCCGCCCAGTTTTCACGTTTAGGACTCTTGGCTTTGAAGGAGAGGAGTGAGAACGTGACTCAGGGATGTGCCAACGCAGACACGGGGAGAAACTGTTGTTTGTTATTTTTTCCAACTGGCGGATTCCCATTAAAGCCATGCAGATGTTTTCAGTTATCCTTGGTGTGCTTCAGGCATTCAGTATCTCTAGAGCAGCAAACTGAGGTGCACATCACAGTCCATGGGAGTTGGGTGGTGGTAAGCCTCCGTGTGTACGTGTGTGTGGTGGTGCGGTTTTGTAGTGGTAGAGGGACTGCTACCGCTTTATCATTCAGTGCTATCTTTTTAATATCTAATTCCTCCTCTCCTTTCTCTTTTTTCCCCAGTAAAAACTCAGCAACCCGGTCTAGTTGAAGATGTCCCTGCCCACGGCAGGGGGGTTGGACTGGATGACCTTTAGAGGTCCCTTCCAACCCAAACTATTCTATGATTCTATAATGTACAAAACCGTTTTCTGTTCTATTTGACGCATTCTCCACTTCCTTCTTCATCACGACCGGGTTCTTGGTCTGGTTTTGTTGTCCCAAATGCGGGCTCGTTGCCCGGTGCGCAATGCCAATTCACACACCGCGACGAGGTATTTCCATTTCTTTATTCTAGTTTGCGCAAAGTAGGGAGCTAGGTGGTAGCCCACAAAAGACTAGCTCTCCGATTATCAAAACCTTTCGCTAGTTATAGTCTCTGTCAAATGGTCTTCTCGCCTCTTATGCTAATTCGTTTGCATGCTCAGTGTCTCTCCGCATTTGGGTCGGAGGGTTTCTTGGGTCGGTGGGCCGTGAGTCGGTGGTCGTGATCTCCCCCTGCCGCAATTGCCTCTTCTTCACCTTTAGCTTCATGCTTCAACCGCTGCTGCTCAGTTCCTGCAGCAAATTGGTTATTTCAGGCTTGGATCGCCACTATCCATTCTTTGAGGTTTCGCTTGACAGAGACTTCACTTAGCAAAAGAGGTTATTGTGTCACAGTTTTCTTAGATCCTACGTTAAACAGCCACTTGAATGCTTAACAAAAGCATTGGGCAAAATATTGCACATGAATCAATGACAGCCTCCTGCAAACTTACATCACTTTGGGGTCCTGCCTTTAATTCACTCTTAGGTCTCTCACTGGTGCGAGAGGGATGCTCTCCATGGCGGGGCAGCGTAAAGAGCGTCCGAGCAGTTGGGCTAAGGCGAAGGAAAAGCACTTGCTGCCTGCGCTCCGGTTTTACATCTTTTTTTTTTTCTTTTGCTTTGGCTCTGCCATCAGCCTGGAAGCTGCAAAATGCAGAAATGCCACCTTCTTGTCCCCTGGCTGTAAACTGAATATAAGGGAGCGCTTCAAATCGAAAACCTTGAATACGCTGTATGGTCATGGGAGCGGGCAGGTACCGCACACAGCTGGGGCTCTGTGCCCCTGGGCTGCCCCCTCCGTTGTTCCTCCACTTTCCTTAAGCAGAGATGGTTCTCGTGCTCTCTTTGCCTTTTGGGGGGTTGTTGGGCTGCGGTGTCAGCCCCGGCACGTGCGTTTGAGTCGGGTGGCCATGGAGCCTGGGAGGAGAGGACAGCCCAGAAGAAAAGGTCCCCTTGCAGCCCTCCACCTTGCTGTGGGCTCAGCGCGTGCTCCAGGCTGTTGGCGTCTGCAACCGGTGCCCCGAGCCCAGCTGGGACGGATGCACGAACCCTCCTGCCATCGGCTTGTCCCATCCGCTGCGGGAGCCTTTTCGTGCATCAAACCAGCCCAAACCGACAACGGCAAGGTGTTGCTCCGTGCAAAGGGGTGGGGAAAAGAAAACACCAAATTGCTCTGGAAGGATGAAAGCGGCACATCACCAAGCCGGGCCAAAATGAGACGGCGTTTACGGCATGGGGTTTTGCAAACTGTCGTGTGACTACTGCCAGCGTGGCGTGGTGAGTGTCGGAGGGGGAGGAAACCGGTTTAGCTCTTCAGGAAGGAGGGGAGGCAAAAGAGCAAAGGCTTGGAGGAAGGGAAAGGTGCAAAGGCTGGGTTTTCTGGCTGCTATTCCTCCGTGGTGCCCATGCCCGTCCTGTCCACGCTGCCTTCCTGTGCCTGGCTCTGAGGAAGGGACTGTGCTTGCTGCTCCGACATGCTGTCTCTCCCTCCCCAGAGAGACAAGGTCCCGGTGGAGGAGATCCCTGATCTCTCCACCATTTGGAAAATAAACTTTAATTCCCGTGGAGGTATAGGCATTAAGCCCGTGAACCGCAGTGGGTGCGGCGCTGGGTGGTTGTGGTAGCAGTCCTGTGGCTGCCCTGCCCCTAAAAGGGACTTACTGGGCTTCTACTAGAGGAGAATTTTGTTTTTCCCTTTTGATTTTCCTCTCTTTAAGAGGAGAGAGCCGGGCTGAACTCCGCTCCCTCCTGGTAGGGTCCCGGGCCAGGGGCTGGGATTGTTTTCAGCATGTGCCTGGCATCTCTCCAGCTTAGAAAGAAAGAAAGAAAGAACGAACGAACCCCCCCCCGGAAGGGAAACGATGCCGGTTTTAATGAGGAGCGGGCTGGGTCCAGCTCTGCGGGGGTCTGCGTCTCCCCTGGCCTCAGGGGGCTGCAAAACGTTGGCAGCTGCCTTGGCAGTTGCTTATTGAAAAAGTAAAGCAGGCTTCCTCGACGTGCCCGAGCGCAGCCGTCTTCTCCATTTGAAGCTTTGCTTTTGCTGTTTACAGGGCTAGCATTTGTTCTTTCTTTATTTTAATTTTTTGAATTAAATGAAAGCTGAGGTCTTGCTTCATGACGTGACTCGGGGCCATCTGAAAGGTAGTTGTAAGCCCCTGGGCTGGCTGTGAGTCCCGGCGCTACGGCTGCCTGCCCCCTTTAGACACCAGAAACCCCTGGACGGCTCCTTATTTTGGGAGGATTTAATGTTTCCTTGTGCAGAGGAAAATGATACGGGGGGGTACGAACCCTCTCAAAGGTGTTCCTGGAGTCGCTTTAGGACTGAACCCCCCCCCCTTGAAGTGACCGGCGATGCTTTAGTTGGCAGCCAAGCCCCTTCCCATCAATGCGGGATGGGTGCTGGGCGTTTTCCTCATCTTTGGTGCCTTAAAACAGCTCCGCGAATCTCCCGTGGACCCCTTGAAAAAGTTTCCTAAAAGGAAGCGCATGGAATCCCTAAGGGGGGGGGAAAAGAGATGTGAAAAGGTAATAAATAAGGTGCTGGCACATTTTTTTTTGTTATTTTATTTTTCCCCCAGTGTGCTACCTGTAGAAATACAGGAATTATTTTTGTTTTGGAGATGCTGAAATATATTTCTCTTATTGTAAGAGATGATCTAGTTTGGAAACGCTCCGTGTTGCAAATAAAACCGAGGGGGAGGGGAAAATCCATCAAGCAAATCTGTGTTATTTATCACTCTGAATCTTTGTGTGTTTGGGATTTTTGTTTTTTTTCTTAAACTTGATTTATTGCGGGTTCATTCTGTGAAACGCAGGTAACATAAATGCGTGTCGCCGTCTCGTGGGTCCCGTGTGGGGGTTCCCCCTGCCAGAGCCGTGTCTGTCTTTGATTTTTCTCTTGTTGCCCATTGAACGTAATGGGAAAACAATACAATAAAAGTCTCGTTTGTCTCGCTGTGCCGCTCCCGAGTCTTTTGAAGGGTGGAGAGGAGTCGGAGGCGTCTTTGGAGCTTTTTCAGGGGGGGTTTGGAGGTGATGGGGGAAATCCATCTCCCTGGGGCTTTGGGTCAGGAACCAGCTGACTGGGGAAAGATTTGAAGTTAGTGGGTTGGGGGTTTTGATTATTTATTAATTTTTAAATTTTTATTCAGAATGTATTTTGAATTTATTTTTAGATTTAAAAGATTTTAATTATATCCTTTTAATATTTTTCTCTTTTTTATTTTTCTCTGCAAGTAAGTGCAATGAGCTCTGTGTGGCAGGAGGGAGGGGACAGCAGTGTCACACATGTCACCTCTGCCAGACCCGGGGGTGTGCAGGGAGTTCAGAAATGGGACTGGGGGGTGAAGGTGCCGGCACCAGACAGAAATTGCCCCATCCGGAGCGAGCAGTTCCTCCTCCCTGCTTTTTGGGAGGTTGTTTTTTTGGAAAACTAGTCCTTCTCTGTCTGCGGCAGGTGCCCCCGCCCTGAGAGCGACCGGGGGCATTAGGACCGCTGCGCCCTTGCTTTTCGCGCCTGTCAGGTGGGGAGTGCTGACCGTGGCGGAGCCACCTTGGGCCAGTCCTTATGGTCCCGTGTACACCTCGGGCGAGGAGTAAGAAAGTGAAGGCCCTCAGGCAATTCGAACTGACCAGAGATGAGGTTCGACTAGGGTAGAAATGGAGCCCCGCCGGAGGGCAAGGGGAGCCGGTCCTCCTCCTGGGAGCAGCGGGTCTGCAGTCGGGGACTCTCCCCTGGGCTCGGGACGCCGCCCGAGGAAAGTCCTCGCGGTTGAGAGCCCTCATCTTCCAGGTGAGTGACTGTGCACAGTTTGGATCCTCACTTCTAAAGCCGGCTGTGCAGTGTTAATCCCTCCTCCGCCCTCCTGAACCTGTGCTTTACTGGTGTTGTCGGAGCGTTGACGCCTCATTTCCAGGTAGTTTTCTGCCCCAGGCTTTGGGTTAAAATGAGGTTTCTTTCTGAATCTGTCACCTGCCTAATTTGACTACGTGAGCCTCCGCGACACAGCCCAGAGGAAAAGCAGGCAATTCTTGATGCGAACCGTCGCTGGGCAGAGCAAGGGGGAGATGCAGCTGCCCGGAGAGCCGGGCCGACGGTGGATCCCGGGTGGAATCCTAGTGGAGAGGCAGATGACAGACGATTGCAGTTAGCCAGACAAGGCTTCGAAGAAGAGGCTGTACGTTTGGCAGGACAAAAACCTGCCAATTGGTCTGAAATAAGGGAGTGTCGGAAGCGAATGGACCTGTAATGGTCTGTACTGTTTTGGAGCAAACAGCTCCGGCTATGAAAAAACAGTTTTCTAAGCATGTCCCCGCCTGGCCGGGGAAGTCAGTGGAGGAGGTAGTGTGTTTGGCTACGTTTGTATGCAGTGATGGAGATGAGGAAAGGGTTAAGGCAAAGAGACCTCAGAGGAAGGAGGAAGTAAGTGTGTTTGGGGCTGTGCTGAGGGAAGGGTTTGGAGAAAGCGGAGGGAGAGGCCGGGGAAGAGCCCGAGGAGGTGGATGGAATCAAAGTGACCGTGAGGTGCGTCTGGGTGAATGAAGTGATTGGACTTGGGGATCGGGTGATAGGGGTGGTTCGGGTATAACTGCGGGGTGCGATCGGGGGGAGGGATCCCTCTCCGGAAGCATCCAGCTCGAGCTGGCACCTGAGAACTAATCAAAGAGGAATTGGAAACCTTCACTCGGCCTTTGCATTCTCAGTGGGATCCCAGGGTCGGACCCTGTGAGGGTGGCCGGCGTGCGTAAATCCATAGCGCCGGTGAAGGTGCCTTCCGAGTGCCGCTTGAGGTTGGCCGTGAAGCTTTGGGCGCTTTGGGATTCGTACGACTGCCCTCTGCTCGGGAGAGAAGGATGGGGGAAGCAAACGTGGTTCAATGCACATGGTGGCATCCTGGTTCCTCCCTGCAGGAGGTGCCCGGAACAGGGGTTGTGTCCTGTAAAGTACTTTACTGTGTGGAGCATCCTCCAGAAAAGCGATGATAATAATAATAATAATAATAATAATAGATAAAAATAATTTTTGGTTTCAGGGGGGTCTGCCAAGCCTGGCCAGGGTTGCTCCTGACATCAACTATATGCAAAATCCTATCCCATACTATTTGCTTGCATTGACCTCCCCAGCCCCTGCGGGAGCGCTGGCAGCGTGGCACGGGACAGATCCAGCATCAGACAACCTCCTTCGCAGGCGTCTGGGCAGCATTTTGATGGGTGCGTGTGAAAATTGCATCCTCACAGTTACCTCTCGGCACGTCTACCCTTGCTTCGGTGCAGGCACACAGCCGCAAGAACGGGTTTGTGTAATGTAAAGGTACAATTCATTGCAATAAACTTTATCACAAACCTCCCCTTTTCTAGCGAGGAGCAATATTTCTATCTTGAGCTTATCACCAGAGTGCTGGAGAGCTTTCCCGACCGTTAGTTGCTCAGACAAGCACCTTCAGAAGAGTTATTAATGAGAGTGTTACCTTTCTTCTCTTTGCTGGATGCCTTAGGGGTTCGGGGGAGTAAAATGCCAGCCCCCACCCTGTAGCTGCTGAAAATCAGACTTTTGGTTGCCTATCAGCAAGCACTTTCATTTCTCTGGTTTAATTTCTTCAGAGATTGGTAGTAAAGAAGGGAGGAAAAGGCACTTGCCTTCTGCAAAGACAACCCTTCCCCGAGGAGCCGGACCTTCCTCCTTTGCTCCAGTGACTCCTGATTTCATTTTTACGAGCAGTAATGACTTTCAGCCTCCCAGCAAAAGAAGCTGCGAAGCAGCCAGCCGGAGCTTTGTGCTTAGGACACAGTGAAGTGGAAGAAGTCTGGCTGCTCCAAAACTCAAAAGTGAGCGATGCAAAGCTCGGCGTCCCCTTTCCCAGCCCGGTTTTGACGATTTGATGTTTTGCAGGTGCCTGTCGGCAGTGGAGAAGGACAGAGAGGGAAGGCAAAGCATCTGCGAGTGCTGGTACACAACCTGGGATGGGATAACCTGCTTTCCGGAGGCCTCTCTCCTTCCTGCTCCATCCCATCCCAAGCCCACGGGTCCACAAATCCCGCAGCCTATGAAATCCTGAACTCCTCCAGCAATTTCCTCAATGAAATAACCACTCCGAGTCCATCCGAGTGGCTTAAGCGGGACCGAGTGAGTTCTGAGTGGGGCCGTTTCCTTCGGTGGCCTCTCCGTGCAAGGCTTGCCGCGATTTTGGGGATGCTGCAATGGCCGGGGAAGGGCGATGGGATGCTCGGAGCATCTTGCCGCGGACCCGGAGGTGCCCACTTGTCCCGTTTCCTCCTATGTTTGCTCCTGAAGCTTTAATACTAAATAACAAACAAGCAGCGGGGATCCGAGCTTGGATCACGCTGGGATTTTAAGTGCTTAGACCTCGGTGTCACCTTCCTTCGCCATGTTATTTTACACGCCGTGTCGCCTTTCAGGGCAAGCCGGGCAGTTCACCTTTGTGCCGAGCGGTGCCGGGGAGGAAGTTGACTAGAGCAAATGAATTTGCAGCATGGAAATGACGGATTAGCTCAGCTGGGAAACTAAAGTAGAGCTGGAGATAGCTGGAGGAAGCGAGGAGAGTAAAAAATGTCGCTTCTCTGGACGTTTCCGTACCGTGCTAGGACTTGGTCTGGCTAACGAGGGTTTGTTGAAGCACCAAAGGGATGGAGGCCGTGCCAAAGCGAGACCTTCCTGAAACGCCCTGATATTTTCCAGGCAATGTTGATGAAAGTCGGAGCCGCCCCGTAACGTGTAGTTTCACAACGGTTTGCACCTCACTTGTCTTTTGGCAGCTTGTGCTTTCAAATACAGCAAAACGCTGCTTACGCCTTTCTCCCCGGCAGGGTGCGGCATTTAGACCCCATTTCTCTCTTCCGGATAGTTTTTGCTCAGAGCAGAGCTGGTTTCTCCCCATCCGCTAAGTTTTGCAAGCGGGAAGAGTTTTGGGGTGCGTGGCTTTAAATAACTGCCTGGATCTGCATCCGGTAGATCCTGATGTCATAAACGGTCACTTTTTGTGTCTCTGGAGTTGGTGCACACTGGGTGCCACTGAGCTCCTCTCGGTGAGGTCTACCCCGGTGTCCCGGGATTGATCTGGAGGTTCAGTTTTCCCCAAGACCGGTGACCGACGTGAGGATGAACCGGAATGGGGGTTACAAAATGACCCTTCTGGAAGAGTTACAGGTAGCGCGGCCGGGGCTCTGCCCAGGGGCTGATCATCCCCCGGAGAGTGGGAAAACTCTCCCCGAAATGCCATTGGCACTTCCCCGGAGCGCAGCAGGATGGGCAGGGGGAGATGCTCTGCACCGGGGAGGGCTGCCAGGGGCAGGTTTAGCGTCGCTGGTCGGTGCAGGGAGGGAAAACGCTTTCTAAGAGAGAAGGAGACTTTCCCCGTGTCACCCGCGGGGCGTTTGAAAGCTGCGACTCCCAAATCGCTCCTTTTATTCCCACTCCGACAGCCACGTAACAGGCTCGAGTTTGTGATTTCATTTAAATGGCGATTTCATTCAAATCGCGATTTCATTTAAATTGCGATTTTAAGCGATTTTATTAAGCCCTTTCCCCCCGTGCCTTGTCCGAGGTTGGGGTTGGGGTAGCGACTCGGCTGTGAGACGTGGTTGGGTTTTTATTTCTTTGAACGCAGCCTGGGAATCCCCTTCCCCAGCCCTGGTGGCAGGGGGAAAAGAGACGCCAAAGGACTTCTTTCTGCTGGCTCCTGTAGTTCTCCTTCGGCTTTTGAGGCAGAACTGCTCTTCATGCAGCGCCGGCAGTGGTATTTCAGCCGAGGAGGGCATTGGCTCTCAGCCCTTGGCTTTTGCAAGGAGAAAAACGATGTGTTCCATGGAAAGCACGCTTGCACCAAGGGAAGCCCGAGCCTCGCTGGGCCAAAGACGAAGCTTTGCCCTTGCAGGTTCTTGAGGGCCTTGGGAGGTTGTTGGTGGCCATGTCCTGTGGCCGTATGGTGAATACTTCCAGGCACACATTATATACCGTATAGGTGATGTTACAGGCTGTTTTATTTGGGTATGGGAAGACAAAGCTCCTACAAGTCCGTGTTTTTAGGGCCGTGCCTGGAGGAGGAGGAGGAGGAGGAGGCACGCAGAGGCGAGATGCTCGTGGACTGGCGTGGACGCAGGGGTGGATGATGGCCGGGAGGACGTACGGGAGCTCGACACACGCAGCCCCAACTTTTACCTTCTTCTCATTGCTAAACAGAGACATGACGAAGAGGCAGTGATTGACCAGGGAAGAACGAGCAACGTTGTCAGTATTCACTATGAGAAGGAGGAGTTGGAAGGTGAGTCTCTGCTGAGATCCTGGCAGAGGGGCCAGCAGCCCAGGGCGTTTTCCCGTAGCACAAAGTCCCTACAACGTCCCTTGCTCGGTGTCACGTCATGTGCAGCAAAACGTGCCGTGCTTCTTGATAAAGCAGCACAGTTATTTTGACATTTTTTCTTATTACGGCTCTTAAACAGAGGGAGAAAGCCCCCGCGGAGGCCACGGTGTGAGTTTTAGCCGTGGGCCTGGGTAGTTCATGGCTTGTTTTCTCACAGAAGCTGCTTCTGACTTGGAGAGGTCAGGAGAAGAATTGGATGGCTGCAGATGCTGTGATTGTCTTTTTTTGTTCTGGAGTTGATTATCATGGGACCGATTTGATCTTCTCTTGTCGCCTTGTGCCATACAAAGATTTTAAAAATAATTACTTTCTGTCGCTGCTTAATGAGCAAGTGTGAGTGTTGTCCAGCCGAAGCTGGAATTTGAGAAGAGGTTCGCTGCTTTGAGGGCACTTTTAGATGAGCCGGAGCCATCACTTGTTGTTGCTCTGTTGTTGCAAAGCTTGAGTACAATAGGCTTGGAAGAAAGGAGGTCCAGTGAAAATAAAATTAAGAGAAGTTGTTTTTTTCCCCTGGGATTTAACCGTGGCTTAGCGAGGCACCGGCCGCGTCAACCACTGCCACAATGCCGAAAGCGCTGCAAATGCCGCTTTATTGCAGGCCACCGGACCGTGTACGTGGGCGTGCAGAAGCCGCTGGCGAGGCAGAGCCGCCGGCATCACCGACCCCGCAGCCAGAAGCCTCGGAAACGGGAAGGGGAGAAGGACTCTGCCCCGACGGAGCAGGGCTACCACTGTAAGTCCCGCCACAGCATTCACGAAGCTCCTCGGGGCTACGTGGGCACTGGGGTCTTCTGCAAGCAGGTCCATGTGGCCCAGGGGAGAGGGGCCAGCCCGATATTTGTGGCTGAACTGGTGCCGATCCGATGGCCACTTTGCATGTGAGCGTGACGGGCCGTATTCAGGCGCGGTAACGGGACGGGGCTTTGTCTTCTGCCCCCAGACACCCCGTCCCAGCGGGTGCAGTTCATCCTCGGGACCGAGGAGGACGAGCAGCACGTCCCTCGTGACTTGTTCACCGAGCTGGATGAGATCTGCGTGAAAGAGGGCGAAGATGCCGGGTGGAAGGAAACGGCAAGGTAAATCCCTGCTGCCGGCTGCGGTGGGAGAGGAGTCCCTGCGCCGGCAGCACGCGCGGGCACTGCTTTCCGCTCTCCGGGACGCAAAGCTTTTGCAGCTGCAGGTGGCGATGTGAGGAGCCTGCTCCTCTTGCTACCCCGTAGCTCTATGAAAGGGCTTGCAGAGCTGAGGCTGTTTTCTTGCCGTGGGGCTGATCGCACCCGATGTCCGCAGGTGGCTGAAGTTTGAGGAGGATGTGGAAGATGGCGGCGAGCGCTGGAGCAAGCCCTACGTGGCCACGCTGTCCTTGCACAGCCTCTCTGAGCTGAGGAGCTGCATCATCAACGGCACGGTGCTGCTGGACATTTGCGCCAACAGCATGGAAGAGATTGCAGGTACCGTGGGCGCCACATGCCTCCGGGAACAGCCGAGCTCGGTTTGCCGCGGTGCCCTTCACTCCCGAATCCAACCCTGCCCCAACGGCACGTCCTTTTCCAGAAGCACCACTGTGTTTTTCAGTCGTGAGTTGTCTTTGGATGCAGACTGGGCGTGCAACAGTCACGCCAGCTTTTTCTTCCACGATGGGATCCTTTTGAAAGCAATTTGTGGGGTTAGAGAAGCGATTAGAGAATATCCTCCAGCCAAAAAGGAGTGTGTGTCAGGGCGTAGCTCTCCGAAAGACGGAGCCCGCGTAAGAGCTGAACCTCCTCAAATCAAGTATTTATCACAAGCCGTTTCCTCACGTTCTTTTTAATCTTTTGCCTTCACATCCAGGATTTCAGAGTTGTAAAGGCCGAGTTTGTCTGGCAGATGCCCAAGCAGTGTATTTCTGTGGGGAAGAGAATTGAAGTTCCTTGAAAAAGCAGCTTTGGAGAAATGATCTTTGGCTGGCAGGTCTCCATGCAGCCCTTTCAAGAGCTGGAGAAGTCGCAGCTCTTCTTAGCCCATTTCTCCCTGGGCTCGGCAAATTGCAGTCGATCGGCCAAGGGAACTCTGGGAAAGTCTGAGCTATGGATTGCTTATAATTTGGTTAAATGTGTAGAGTCAGGCAGAAAGGCCAGATGGGGCAAGAAAATTGCCTTATTTAGACTGGGAAAGAACTCTCTTAGCGGCGTGGTGAATACGCACTTTGATGATGTTTCTTAGCAAAGGACAATTCTTGCTTTTGCTGCAACCGCTGAACTGTATGAAAATGTCTTGCGAAGCAAGGCGGAGCCCGCGTTAGGCTGTCCCGCGTGGCACAGCCTTCCCCGGGGGCTTCGAGGGCCAGGACTTGGGGGCGTTTCTGCTCTGACAGCTTCATTTCCCTTTGCCATCCCCAGATATGATCCTGGGCCAGCAAGAACAGTCCGTGGAGTTTGACGAGCGCGTGCGGGCCAAAGTTCGACAAGTCCTTTTGAAGCAGCACCACCATCAGAACGAGAAGAAAAGAAACAACCTTCTCCCCATCGCCTGCTCGTTTGCAGATGTGAGGGAGAAGCAGTCAGACCCGCACGTCCTCGACAAGCCAGGTGAGGGTTCCTGCAGGGCTTTGGCAGCAGGTGAGGGTTTCTGCCAGGCTATGGCAGCAGGTGAGGGTTTCTGCAGGGCTTTTGGCAGCAGGTGAAGGTTTCTGCAGGGCTTTGGCCCCTTTAGACTTGCCCTGGCAAAGGAGAAGCGTCCCAGTTGCTCTTTGTCCCTCCTCCTGAGTGTCTTTCTTTGTCCCACCAGCCCAAACACTCACCCCTCATCCTTCTCCCACCACTGCAGAAGCTAAAAATGGGGTGAGCCATGAGGCCAGCGCAATGGATTTCAGCAAGGTGAGACACTCGTGGCTTTCTTACGCCTTTAGGGCCAGATTTGCTCTTGCAACCTTGGCTGCAGAGTGTGCTGCAGAGTGCTGTGGGCTTTGCTTTTGGGGTAACTGCCTGAAAATCGCTTGTCGTGCCCAGGCGGAGCTGCACTTCATGAAGAAAATTCCCAGAGGGGCTGAAGCGTCCAACGTGCTCGTAGGAGAGCTGGATTTCCTTCGCCAGCCCATCGTGGCATTTGTCCGCCTGACCCCGGCTGTCCTCCTCTCGGGCATGACGGAAGTTCCCATCCCAACCAGGTCCGAATGAGGAGCACAAAGTTTTGACTGAAAAAAAAAAAAAACAACCCCAAGAAAACATCGAATTGCATGCATCGGTTTGGCGTCCCAAGGGAACAAGGCCAGTGGGAGCAAGCACGTTTCTCGCACCCACATCTCCTTGCCTTCGTTTCTCCCTTCCCTGCTGTAGCTTTTAAACCCACTGGCCAACTGTACGGAAAGTTGGCCCAAAAACTAGATTTGCGATCGGTTCTGATGAATGTCAAATTCATCACCGGAGTCGGTGAGCTTACGTGTCCCCTCTCGAGCCGCGCTCTGGGCTGGGAGCTCCCAGGGATTTCCTTGGGTGCTCTTTGAGCAAGGGCATGTTCTTCTCTCTCACTGTGTTTTCCTTGCCCAGGTTCCTGTTTGTTTTGCTTGGACCGGAAGGAAAAGCCCACCAGTACCATGAGATCGGCAGGTCCATGGCTACTCTCATGACGGATGAGGTGCGACGAGCTAAGCGAGATCTCCGGGTCCTTTTTGGCTTTCTTCACCTCTCCCTGTCTCTGTAGTAGTGAGGAAGAGGCTTTGCTGTGCCAGCTGCCCGCAGCTCTCCAAATAGCCCACCCTTGGTTTGCACCCCAAAGCAAACCTGCGGAGTTGCATCACCCCCCATCCCGGAGGCTGAAATCCCACCCGGGGTGCATCCTGCACCTCATCCTTCTCCCCGGGTGCCCAGCACGCTGTCCCCAGTGGTGGCATTGCCAGGGCCGGTCCAACTTCTCCTCTTTCAGCAAAAGGCTGTGGTGTGCCGTGGGGGACGGGAGCCTCCTGGAGATGATTACAAATACCACCATGCGCAGATGTTCCTTTTGGGGGAACATTCCCTGCCCTTTCCAACAGGACCTGTGGGGAAAACTATCTTGCCCCCTTTAGCCAAGGGCTTATTGCCCTGCTGAGGACATCCGCGATGGGTTGTCCTCTCACCGGGTTGTCTCCTATCGGCAGGTTTTCCGTGACGTTGCCTATAAAGCCAAGAACCGGGCTGACCTCGTGGCCGGCATCGAGGAGTTCCTGGATGAGGTCACGGTCTTGCCGCCAGGAGAGTGGGATCCCTCGATCCGAATCGAGCCCCCGAAAAACGTCCCTTCGCAGGTGGGTGCTGCGGAGGAGGAGGGAGGCGCGAGGGGGGCGGGCAGGATGGCAGCACGGCTGGGGATGCTGTTCAGGGGCCCAGGTTCACAAGGTCCCAGTTTGACACAGTCACCTACCCAGACCGGCAGCAAAACAAGCCAGTGGTTCAAATACGTATCTTGATCTTATTTCCATTGTAACAGGAAAAAAGGAAGGTGCCAGGAGCTCTCGATGACAGTGCTTCTCAGAGCAAGGCGGAGAAACACAGTGGTCCTGAACTGGAGCGGACAGGAAGGTGTGAGCTTGAATAGTTTGGTGTTTTTTTTTCTGTTTGCCTCTAAAACCTGAGCACGCCCCTCCCTTCTAGCAGGTTTTGGGGGTTAGTTGGTTCAGTGAAGGGGCTCCACGTTACCAGCTTGGTCCCCTGGGCTGGGCAGGTGGGAGATCTGGGCAGCTGGGCTCAGCCACAGCATCACTGCACACAGGTTTTCTTGATTTGGGGTGGAAGCAGATGTGTCAATACCTCCAGGTAGAGCTCTGCTGCTTCTCAAAGCCAGGGACTGTTGCAAGAAGAGGGGATGGGCTCTCAGGTTAGGTCTGTTGTGGTTGTGGTTGTGGTTGTTGGCGGGTTCTTTTGTGTGCCTCTGCTTCTACTGGGTATAAAATGGGAGAAGGAGACTGCTTCTGTTTAGCAATGCAAGTTACTCTGTGCTGGTGATGGCCCTTCTTCCAGGAGAACAGTGTCTATTTTTTCCTTCCTCCAGGCTCTTTGGAGGTTTGGTCCTGGATGTGAAGCGAAAAGCCCCGTGGTTCTGGAGCGACTTTCGGGATGGTCTGAGCCTGCAGTGTCTGGCGTCCTTCCTCTTCCTCTACTGTGCCTGCATGTCCCCTGTCATCACCTTTGGGGGCCTGCTGGGGGAGGCGACCAATGGCCACATAGTGAGCAGCTCTCTCTGTTGGGTGGCATGGGGGAGGATAACACTCATGCAAAAGTCCTTGCTGCAGTGAATTTGCTTTGTTGGTTCCCCCCCCCCCCCCAGCCCCTAACGATTTATTTACTCACTGCTGCCTCTCTTGCCCGGACAGAGTGCCATGGAGTCGCTGCTGGGCGCGTCCATGACCGGCGTGGTGTATTCCCTCTTTGCTGGCCAGCCTCTCACCATCCTCGGCAGCACGGGACCCGTCCTCGTGTTTGAGAAGATCCTCTACAAATTCTGCAAGTAAGGCTGGCTGCTTTGGCCGAGTGCTGCGAGGCTTCAGCAGGCAGCAGTCATGGAGAAAAGATGTTTTTCTTTTCTTTTTCTCAGTGTTAGTTGTTAGATTTAGTTTGTCTTCTGTGTCACAGACATGGCACACTGCTGCTTTAGTCCGTGGTGGTGCCAGAGTCCTCGGTCTCTGAAGGCTGGATGGGGTGGTCTGGGGTTTTTCGGGTGAAAGTGAAGCAGTGGGAGGAAGAGAGCCCACAAGGATGTGGATGCCCAAGATGGGTTGCAGAAGGAAGATGAGACAAATCACTCTGGTTTAGGAATGAGGGAAGATTTGCTTCCCTCTGGGTACAAACCCAGGCACTTTTCAGCCTGATTTTTTGCTGGAAGTGGAAATATATTTTGCCCAAATATCCAGGTAGTTTTCTGCTGGAATATTTTGAGTTGTGATGACTCGATTGAAAACGTAGGAGCTTTCCATGTGAAATGGGTGTTTTCCGTGACAGTCCTTCTGTTGTGATGACTTTGATCCTTCCTGCAATGAAATTTCTTATTAAGCCCCAACTGGCTGGCAGCAGGTGACTGGGTGCAAAACCAGCTGGTTTTGGTGTTGAAAGGGCCTCAGGGTGATGTGGGAGAGCACCAGCTTCCACAACAGGGACCTGACCTCAATTAGCCTCCAAGGTGTTAACACCAGACAATTGCCAACCAGTGACAATTAAATAATTGGCCTCTCCTCCTGTGGGTCCACACCCTGCACCACAGCCCCAAGGCTGTCTGGAGTAGTCTGTGGAAACTGCATTTATCATCCGCAGCCTTGACAGGCTCCTACATTGCTCCCGATTTTCCCCGAAGGCAGGCATGGCTTGGAGCCTCTTGCTGGCCTTGCGTTTTGTTTTGGTTTTGCAGGGAGTACACGCTCTCCTACCTCTCTCTGCGGGCGTGCATCGGGCTGTGGACCGCCTTCTTCTGCATCGTGCTGGTGGCCACCGACGCCAGCTCTTTGGTGTGCTACATCACCCGCTTCACGGAAGAAGCCTTTGCCTCCCTCATCTGCCTCATCTTCATCTACGAGGCTCTAGAGAAGCTGAGTCACCTGCGAGAGACCTACCCTGTGCACATGCACAGCAAGCTCGACTTCCTCACCATCTACTCGTGGGTTTTTTCCCTCCTAAAACGCCGCTGCCCCTTGGCAGGAGCTCAGGGCTGCGCCTCCATCGCCTTTCCCTTACGCCTGTCTCGGCTTCTCTCCTCGCAGCTGTAAGTGTGAGGCACCGACCCATCCCAGCAACGAAACCCTGCGTTTCTGGGAGAGCAACAAGATCAACGTGTCTGGCATCGCCTGGGAAAACCTCACGGTGACTGTAAGTGCCCCGAGCCACTGCTTCCTCGCGCCGCGGCCACGGGGTCCAGGGGCATTTGCGTGGTGCAAAACTCGGAGCCCTTCAGGTGGTGATGGGCTTGAAACTGTGCTAGTGCTGCTCTGAAAAGGCATTGCTGAAATCCAATGTCTGTGGCTACGTGCATAAATTTGCCTGTCTGAGCAGCCTCTCGGGCTGTTGTTGCTGGGAGCAGAGCCCCAGGCATAGCATGGGAGGCTCTTCTGGACATCGTCATCCCCTCTTGGCCACGTCCCCTCTGTGAGGCCTCCCCTGGGAAGGGACGGTTTGTCTCTTCTCCTTTCCTGTCACGGTTGCCTTAGCCCTCCGTCCCCGTTCCCTCTGTCTCTATCCCCAAGAATTTCCAGCCTTTCCTTCCCCTCTGGCGTCTTCTTCAGCCATGGTTACCTGCCATTCAAGCGGAGGATGTGCCGGGGGTCTGTGGTATGGTGTCCCGTCACATCTCCTCTCCGCTCTCCTCTGTGTAGTTCGATGTGTCCCTTGTTCAGCTGCTGCTGCTGCTGCTGCTGCTCCTTACATAGAAATCTCCATCGGCAGCAGCAGTTACAAGGTCACGGATCTTGGACCAAGGTCCTCAAAACCCCCTGAGTTATCTGAGGTTTCCTTGCCGCACGTGCCCTGCCTCTGTGTCCTGATGCTCTGTTTCTCCAGGAATGTCGGGACTTGCATGGAGAGTTTCAAGGACCTGCCTGTGGACGCAATGGCCCCTACACGCCTAATGTCCTCTTCTGGTGCTGCATCCTCTTCTTCTCCACCTTTGTCCTGTCGAGCTTACTGAAGAAGTTTAAAACCAGCCGTTACTTCCCAACCAGAGTAGGTAGAAGATGGTGGCCAGCAGCAGTCTCCCCACTCATTTCCCACAATGGCTTTCCTGGAGCACTAAGCAGTATTTGCCACCCCTTGGTCAAGCTGGGAAACGCTGACCTTGAAGGCCAAGCTCTCCACCAGCTTGGATGTCCCTCGCTCATTTGCAGGAGTGCAAAACGATGGTAGCATTTCCCACCTGCCTCGCGACCTGCCCCAGGGCGATTTTGTGCTCAGGCGGTGGGAGATCGGCTCTTCCAAAGCTGCTTTTTTTTCTTCACCTTCTGTGCGTTGTGTGCTCAAGGGGAAAGTTGCTTGACATGAGGAGCTGCCACGGAAAAAGACACTGTTTCTTCCTTTTGAGGAGCAAATGATGCCTCAGTGCCTTCTTCCCATTGTAGCTGTGAGCGTGGCTGTAGTGGCAGACATCTGCTTCCTTATTTTTCCAAGATGTTTTTAAGGTTTGAGTTAAACCAACCCTTTTCCACCTAATTAACCTCTTTTCATTGTCTGACACCCGATCTCACGGGGACAAACACAGCAAGAGTATCTAACCAAGGGGTTTGGCTGCACGTCCTCAGAGCGGTGGGATGTTGTTAACCAGCCTTAATGTTGTTGGTGTCCCTAACTTCCCCATGCCACGTTATGGCGCCGTCTGCGATGCCCCTTTCAGCTCTGGTTTCTCGCCCCAGGTACGGTCCACAGTAAGCGACTTTGCCGTTTTCCTCAGCATCGTCGTCATGGTGCTCATCGACTTCATGGTTGGGATCCCCTCACCGAAGCTCCACGTCCCCGATAAGTTCAAGGTAATGGGGTGTTTTGGCACGGAGCTGGTTTCAGCCCTTGGGGATGCCACAAGGCGAGGCCGGGGCAGGACAGGGCCGAGTCTGGGGGAGATGCTGGTGGTGTGACCATCTCCTCTTGCGCCTCCAAGTGCATTGTTTCCTTCTGGAAACAGGGCGACAGCCCCAAAACTAGGCAGCTACAGGAGAAGTGTCTGTAGGTGCTTGCGAAGAGGCCGCTGGCAGTGCTGACCCCCATGGGAGAGGGTGACATGAAGCCAGGGCTGGGAGATGCTCTGAGCCAGGGGTGGAGGGGAAAACCAAAGCCAGTGGGGTGGCTGGTCTGGGAGATGATGCTGGTGTGTGTGCTTTGTTGCAGCCTACCAGAGACGACCGCGGGTGGTTCATCAACCCCCTAGGAGCCAACCCTTGGTGGACGGTGTTGGCTGCGCTCATCCCAGCTCTGCTCTGCACCATCTTGGTATTCATGGACCAGCAGATCTCTGCCGTTATTGTGAACAGGAAGGAGCACAGGCTGAAGGTAAGGGGCTGCAAGAGACGACCCCGTCCCCAACCCGCTCGGGGCTGCAGGTCTGGGGAGAAGCTCCTATTCCAAAAGCTTTGTGAAGGCAGTGGTTTGGGACAACGTCAGGCTGCGTGGCAGGATGCTCTCCTGGACTGATGATGCCACAGGGAGCAAACGACAGGGGAGTTCAGATGAGCAATCTTCCCGAGCAGCAAATTCATCTTGGAGCAATAGAGAAGAGCGTTTTTGTTTTAAAATGTCAGCAGCAGCTGGGGGAACGACTCAGTCTGATGAGCTGCCAGGGATAACTCTTACTTGCACAGAACACAGCTTGCTTGCCAGTGGTGGAAATTTCTTTATGAATGAATGAAAAAAATGTGAATTTGGTTGGGGTCTTTTTTTGGGGGGAAGTAGATACCACACAAACGCTCCAAATCCACTTTGTCTGAACTCCGGCCGGGATTTCACGCAAGGTGCTTGCGCAAAGCCTGGATACCTCCTTATTTGTCTCCAAGTCTTGTTTTGAATTTTCAAGAAGTTGACTCGAGCTTGAGTAGGGTTTGAGTCTGGCTTGCGACGTGGTCCTGGCTCTTGTGCTGTGGGATGCTCTGTTTCTTGTTTTGCTGCCTGCAGAAAGGATGCGGGTACCACCTGGACCTCTTTGTGGTGGCTGTGATGCTCGGGGTGTGCTCTGTGATGGGGCTGCCCTGGTTTGTGGCTGCGACCGTCCTGTCCATCAGCCACGTGAATAGCCTCAAAGTGGAGTCTGAGTGCTCGGCTCCAGGAGAACAACCCAAGTTTTTGGGGATACGAGAGCAGAGAGTCACTGGCTTGATGATCTTTGTGCTCATGGGCTGCTCTGTCTTCTTCACTTCTGTGTTAAAGGTAAGAGGAAAATGCGGAACGCCCAACAGCCACAAGCTTCTTTGGAGGTTATACAAAAATAGTCCCCTCTCTCCAGGCCTGAGTAGTTGTGGAGCGGAGGAGGAGGTGATCCCAAACCTTGGGGCTTGACCCACGGTGGGAAGCAGCCTCGGTGATGCTTTCCAGCCCTTCAGACCCCAGTTTGGTGCGCTCGAGGCAAGCGAGCAAGACAACTGCTTTAGTTTTCAGGTGTCTTTCAGGCCCACCCGTGTGTACGGGTTACAATGCAGCCTCTTCAGACCAGTACGTCTGCTCTCTTTCAAACAGGCAGCACTTTATTGGTTGCCGTTTGCCCCCGCAAATGCCTCCGAACAGCCCTTCCCAGTAGCTAAACACACTGACATCATCCCCACGGGCTTCCTTGCCTGTTCCTCCCACAAGGTAATCTCCTCTCTAGGCTAAAAGGAGGCACGTCGCTTTGGCGTGTTGCCGCCGGAAGATGTAGAAATGTTTTTCTACCGTCACGGAACGCGGCATATGGTAGCATGGGTGAAATCACCTATTTTCCCCCAGCCTTTCTGGAAAATGGCATTCTTCTGACAAAACGTATCTCAAAAGTTCAGCCGAAAGCAGAGCATTAGCTCGCTGGCACGCACAAAATCTCTGCCGGTTAAAATCCGGCACATCTCTAACCCTGTGGAAACTGTGGAAGGCTTTAGGCAAGTTTAGGCAGTGCCTGTAGAGGAGAGTGGTAATACTGAAAATGCAATTTAAAAAAAGAAATTGTGGCCTTCTTTTTTTTTTTTTTTCTTTTCTTCCAGTTTATACCCATGCCTGTGCTTTACGGTGTCTTTCTCTACATGGGTGTGTCGTCGCTCCGAGGAATTCAGGTAGGGACTTTTTCACAGCGTGCAGCATGTCTGCTCCCTGGTATTTCATCTGCGTAGGAGCAGGGAAACAGCAGTGGGAGCGGGGACAAACCTCTCCGAAAGCAAGCAATGAACATATTTAGCATAAGAAAAAGCTTGGTGGAGGCACAGGAGGTGTGTAGGGCTGGGAGGACCAGGCAAGTTCAGCGCGCTCTGTTTCCCGGCTTAGGGCAGGTCAGTGTTTGGTTACGTGCAAGTGGGGGAATTCCGTGCAAAGGGAAGGCAGTTTCTGCCACTGGTGGAAATCCTTGCTGGGGGATTCAGAGGGCCGAGAAATGCCAATAATAGAATCATGTGGAATAACTGGAGTTTGGTGGGCAGCTCTCATGGGCCAGCTGGCTGATAGGTGGAGCGGAGGGAAGACGGGTGCTGCTCCCAGGAGGAAGATAGTGGGAGCCACGATTTCTCATTGCAGGCGAGATCCTGAAAACTCCCTCCACGCCTCAAGAGGGCCAGAAACTTTCCGCAGTGCCAAGGTGGCAACTTTTCCACTTTTTTGTTTTGCAGTTCTTCGATCGCTTGAAGCTGTTTTGGATGCCGGCGAAACACCAGCCGGATTTCATCTACCTGCGGCACGTCCCCTTGCGAAAGGTGCATTTCTTCACCATGATCCAGCTGATCTGCCTCGTCCTGCTCTGGGCCATCAAGGTGTCCCGTGCTGCCATCATCTTTCCCCTGATGGTAAGAGCCGGTGCTGCTTGGCAGCGGGATGTTTGCAGCGCTGGAGGGAGATGGAGCATCATCTCTGGCCTCACCGCATCTTCCCTCTTATTCGTGAAGGTTTTGGCTCTCGTTTTTGTGCGGAAAGTGATGGATTTCTGCTTCTCAAAGCGAGAGCTCAGCTTTCTGGATGACCTCATGCCAGAAAGCAAGCAGCAGCAGAAGTTGGACGATGCCAAAAATGAAGGCGAAGAAGAAGAGGTAAAGCTTGCTGGGTGCTCGGGGCTGGCCCTCTGCCTCGGGCTGTGAGATTGCCTGTTCCTATCACAGCTTGTCTTCAGGTGTTGGGGGAAGATCAGAGCTGCGTAGAAATCGATTCTAATATGTTTTTACGGGGTGTTTAGTTTATCTCCACTTTGCCCAAAGGCAGAGAGCTTGATTTGTCCCCTTTTTACGTCAGGAGTCCCAAGAGGTGATGGGAGCTGCTGCTGCAAATTCCGTTCAGCTGCAGCTGGGGAAGACCAGCGACTTGGATATCCCAAGGCAACACCGTGACAGGTAAAGCCCCACCAAGCACCAGGACCCCGGGCAAGATGAGTTTGAAGGTGTTTGGCACAATTTTCTCCACCTGCATCTTTATTGAGCATCCCATAGAAACCAGCAGTCAGGTTGGTGGGGAAAGTCAAATATACGGGCAGGGCTGCAGGAGGTGATCGCGGGGCTCTGGCCGCAAGCAGAGTGGCTGCGCAGCTCACGATTGACCCCCAAAACTTGCGTCGTCAGTGACTTTAGGGTAGCTGGAGACCCTCACACTTCAAAATGAGGAGTTGCGGGCATGATCTGTAGCAGCAGTGGCTCAGGAGCCCGCTGCAGGGCTAAACACCAGCAAGAGCCTTTGCGCGGAGCTGTTGCTCTGCAGCTCTCAGGCTTGCCTCCCAAAACTCCTCATCCAGCAAAACCTCCCGTGCTTATGCCGAGCTTTGATTCTGCGGGTTCCCCTGTTCCTCTTGCTGATGCTGATGCACTCGCTGGCATCAGTTCCCATAATCACGGGTTGCTATGTAAAATATTTCCTGCAGGGCTGGTCCTTTCGAGATTAATCTCTCGGATGAAATGTCGAGAACGACCGTCTGGCAGGCTCTCCCTATGAACACGGAAACGGTCTGAATCCGGGGAGGAAAGAGGTAAAGGATTGCACGTGAACGTGACCGTGCTCCTCTGCAAGCGTGCTTTGGCCGGCAAGGCATGCAAACCAGCTCCTCTCTGCCGGGGTGGTCCCACGAACGGGGCCGAATCAGCAGCAGCCGGCAGGTCTTCCACTGATGATGCTCTCCCTCTTTTTCTCTTTCTTCCCCCGCCCAGTTTTCACGTTTAGGACTCTTGGCTTTGAAGGAGAGGAGTGAGAACGTGACTCAGGGATGTGCCAACACAGACACGGGGAGAAACTGTTGTTTGTTATTTTTTCCAACTGGTGGATTCCCATTAAAGCCATGCAGATGTTTTCAGTTATCCTTGGTGTGCTTCAGGCATTCAGTATCTCTAGAGCAGCAAACTGAGGTGCACATCACAGTCCATGGGAGTTGGGTGGTGGTAAGCCTCCGTGTGTACGTGTGTGTGGTGGTGCGGTTTTGTAGTGGTAGAGGGACTGCTACCGCTTTATCATTCAGTGCTATCTTTTTAATATCTAATTCCTCCTCTCCTTTCTCTTTTTTCCCCAGTAAAAACTCAGCAACCCGGTCTAGTTGAAGATGTCCCTGCCCACGGCAGGGGGGTTGGACTGGATGACCTTTAGAGGTCCCTTCCAACCCAAACTATTCTATGATTCTATAATGTACAAAACCGTTTTCTGTTCTATTTGACGCATTCTCCACTTCCTTCTTCATCACGACCGGGTTCTTGGTCTGGTTTTGTTGTCCCAAATGCGGGCTCGTTGCCCGGTGCGCAATGCCAATTCACACACCGCGACGAGGTATTTCCATTTCTTTATTCTAGTTTGCGCAAAGTAGGGAGCTAGGTGGTAGCCCACAAAAGACTAGCTCTCCGATTATCAAAACCTTTCGCTAGTTATAGTCTCTGTCAAATGGTCTTCTCGCCTCTTATGCTAATTCGTTTGCATGCTCAGTGTCTCTCCGCATTTGGGTCGGAGGGTTTCTTGGGTCGGTGGGCCGTGAGTCGGTGGTCGTGATCTCCCCCTGCCGCAATTGCCTCTTCTTCACCTTTAGCTTCATGCTTCAACCGCTGCTGCTCGGTTCCTGCAGCAAATTGGTTATTTCAGGCTTGGATCGCCACTATCCATTCTTTGAGGTTTCGCTTGACAGAGACTTCACTTAGCAAAAGAGGTTATTGTGTCACAGTTTTCTTAGATCCTACGTTAAACAGCCACTTGAACGCTTAACAGAAGCATTGGGCAAAATATTGCACATGAATCAATGACAGCCTCCTGCAAACTTACATCACTTTGGGGTCCTGCCTTTAATTCACTCTTAGGTCTCTCACTGGTGCGAGAGGGATGCTCTCCATGGCGGGGCAGCGTAAAGAGCGTCCGAGCAGTTGGGCTAAGGTGAAGGAAAAGCACTTGCTGCCTGCGCTCCGGTTTTACATCTTTTTTTTTTTCTTTTGCTTTGGCTCTGCCATCAGCCTGGAAGCTGCAAAATGCAGAAATGCCACCTTCTTGTCCCCTGGCTGTAAACTGAATATAAGGGAGCGCTTCAAATCGAAAACCTTGAATACGCTGTATGGTCATGGGAGCGGGCAGGTACCGCACACAGCTGGGGCTCTGTGCCCCTGGGCTGCCCCCTCCGTTGTTCCTCCACTTTCCTTAAGCAGAGATGGTTCTCGTGCTCTCTTTGCCTTTTGGGGGGTTGTTGGGCTGCGGTGTCAGCCCCGGCACGTGCGTTTGAGTCGGGTGGCCATGGAGCCTGGGAGGAGAGGACAGCCCAGAAGAAAAGGTCCCCTTGCAGCCCTCCACCTTGCTGTGGGCTCAGCGCGTGCTCCAGGCTGTTGGCGTCTGCAACCGGTGCCCCGAGCCCAGCTGGGACGGATGCACGAACCCTCCTGCCATCGGCTTGTCCCATCCGCTGCGGGAGCCTTTTCGTGCATCAAACCAGCCCAAACCGACAACGGCAAGGTGTTGCTCCGTGCAAAGGGGTGGGGAAAAGAAAACACCAAATTGCTCTGGAAGGATGAAAGCGGCACATCACCAAGCCGGGCCAAAATGAGACGGCGTTTACGGCATGGGGTTTTGCAAACTGTCGTGTGACTACTGCCAGCGTGGCGTGGTGAGTGTCGGAGGGGGAGGAAACCGGTTTAGCTCTTCAGGAAGGAGGGGAGGCAAAAGAGCAAAGGCTTGGAGGAAGGGAAAGGTGCAAAGGCTGGGTTTTCTGGCTGCTATTCCTCCGTGGTGCCCATGCCCGTCCTGTCCACGCTGCCTTCCTGTGCCTGGCTCTGAGGAAGGGACTGTGCTTGCTGCTCCGACATGCTGTCTCTCCCTCCCCAGAGAGACAAGGTCCCGGTGGAGGAGATCCCTGATCTCTCCACCATTTGGAAAATAAACTTTAATTCCCGTGGAGGTATAGGCATCAAGCCCGTGAACCGCAGTGGGTGCGGCGCTGGGTGGTTGTGGTAGCAGTCCTGTGGCTGCCCTGCCCCTAAAAGGGACTTACTGGGCTTCTATTAGAGGAGAATTTTGTTTTTCCCTTTTGATTTTCCTCTCTTTAAGAGGAGAGAGCCGGGCTGAACTCCGCTCCCTCCTGGTAGGGTCCCGGGCCAGGGGCTGGGATTGTTTTCAGCATGTGCCTGGCATCTCTCCAGCTTAGAAAGAAAGAAAGAAAGAACGAACGAACCCCCCCCCGGAAGGGAAACGATGCCGGTTTTAATGAGGAGCAGGCTGGGTCCAGCTCTGCGGGGGTCTGCGTCTCCCCTGGCCTCAGGGGGCTGCAAAACGTTGGCAGCTGCCTTGCAGTTGCTTATTGAAAAAGTAAAGCAGGCTTCCTCGATGTGCCCGAGCGCAGCCGTCTTCTCCATTTGAAGCTTTGCTTTTGCTGTTTACAGGGCTAGCATTTGTTCTTTCTTTATTTTAATTTTTTGAATTAAATGAAAGCTGAGGTCTTGCTTCATGACGTGACTCGGGGCCATCTGAAAGGTAGTTGTAGCCCCTGGGCTGGCTGTGAGTCCCGGCGCTACGTCTGCCTGCCCCCTTTAGACACCAGAAACCCCTGGACGGCTCCTTATTTTGGGAGGATTTAATGTTTCCTTGTGCAGAGGAAAATGATACGGGGGGTACGAACCCTCTCAAAGGTGTTCCTGGAGTCGCTTTAGGACTGAACCCCCCCCCCTTGAAGTGACCGGCGATGCTTTAGTTGGCAGCCAAGCCCCTTCCCATCAATGCGGGATGGGTGCTGGGCGTTTTCCTCATCTTTGGTGCCTTAAAACAGCTCCGCGAATCTCCCGTGGGCCCCTTGAAAAAGTTTCCTAAAAGGAAGCGCATGGAATCCCTAAGGGGGGGGAAAAAGAGATGTGAAAAGGTAATAAATAAGGTGCTGGCACATTTTTTTTTGCTATTTTATTTTTCCCCCAGTGTGCTACCTGTAGAGATACAGGAATTATTTTTGTTTTGGACATGCTGAAATATATTTCTCTTATTGTAAGAGATGATCTAGTTTGGAAACGCTCCGTGTTGCAAATAAAACCGAGAGGGGGGAAAAATCCATCAAGCAGATCTGTGTAATTTATCACTCTGAATCTTTGTGTGTTTGGGATTTTTGTTTTTTTTCTTAAACTTGATTTATTGCGGGTTCATTCTGTGAAACGCAGGTAACATAAATGCGTGTCGCCGTCTCGTGGGTCCCGTGTAGGGGTTCCCCCTGCCAGAGCCGTGTCTGTCTTTGATTTTTCTCTTGTTGCCCATTGAACGTAATGGGAAAACAATACAATAAAAGTCTCGTTTGTCTCGCTGTGCCGCTCCCGAGTCTTTTGAAGGGTGGAGAGGAGTCGGAGGCGTCTTTGGAGCTTTTTCAGGGGGGTTTTGGAGGTGATGGGGGAAATCCATCTCCCTGGGGCTTTGGGTCAGGAACCAGCTGACTGGGGAAAGATTTGAAGTTAGTGGGTTGGGGGTTTGATTATTTATTAATTTTTAAATTTTTATTTAGAATGTATTTTGCATTTATTTTTAGATTTAAAAAATTTTAATTATATCCTTTTAATATTTTTCTCTTTTTTATTTTTCTCTGCAAGTAAGTGCAATGAGCTCTGTGTGGCAGGAGGGAGGGGACAGCAGTGTCACACATGTCACCTCTGCCAGACCCGGGGGTGTGCAGGGAGTTCAGAAATGGGACTGGGGGGTGAAGGTGCCGGCACCAGACAGAAATTGCCCCATCCGGAGCGAGCAGTTCCTCCTCCCTGCTTTTTGGGAGGTTGTTTTTTTGGAAAACTTCTAAAACCGCGTTATCGATTGGGATCGGAGGCTCGTGGCCTGGTGGGAGGTTGTTTCCCAGCGTGGTCCCGTTCCCCTCTCCCCTTTTCACCTGTACCGGTTGGTGTTGATGAGCTCAGTCCTTGGCCTTCATCTTGGCCAGGTAGCGGGTGAAGTCGCTGGTGTTCTAGAAGAAATTTAATTAACTCTATTCCTCTCTCTGAGTAGTCTCGTTTAGCAGTAGTGGCTTAGCATTAGCAGGGAAAGGAGTTGAAGCCTCAGGCCGCAAGAGCTGACCGAGTGTAAATGTTTTGATAAAACTAATGCTGCTAAGGAAGAACTCGCTGAAGTCAGCAGATGCCAGCAGAATGAAGAAGATAAGGACCAAGGAGGCAATTCCAAGAGAATGAAGTCACTTCAGCAGAAGGCCAGCCCAGTGACAGTGAAAACCAGTAAGAAATCAAGAGACCACCGACCAGAATTAAAGGGGTTGGACTTGGGGACTGGGTGATGGGTGGTACGGGTGTAATTGAGAGGCGTGAATTGGGGTCGGGGTCCCTCTCTGGCACCTGAGAACTAATCAAAGAGGAATTGGAAACCTTCACTCGGCCTTTGCATTCCCAGCGGGATCCCAGGGTCGGACCCTGTTACTGTGGCCGGCGTGCGTAAATCCATAACAGCTTGGCGATCCAGATGGGACCCTAGGTGACCACCCTCAGAACCTCTTGTCTCCAAACGTCCGGTCGGTGCCAGCGGGTGAGTTCACCCGGGATCTTTGGCGGCGGGAGGCACCGAACCTGGTGAGTCTTAAATTCCTGCTTCAAAATTCTAAATTCTGGTAAAACAGCGCACTAAAGGAGAATTGCGCGGCCTGATCAGCATGAGGTGCAGAATGTTAGAATGGGAAATACTTTTGGCATAGAAAAGGGGACGCCCTTAGCCGAAGTATTGGAAAACTGGAGTAAAGTCGATGGTACCACGGGAAATAGGGAACAAGAGGTTAGTAACATTATCCGGCAGAAAGGTGGCAACCGCAGGGAACCTTTGAGCAACAGGAACTAACCTTCCCGCGTCCACATTTGGAGGACAGGTTCCCTGCACACAGGGATTCCTGGTACGTGTGGGCTACTTGGGCATTTGCTAGGCGAAAAGAAAAGCCTCGAAAAAGTGGAAAGAGTTCCTTTAGAAATAGCGAGCGTATGTCATCTGCTAAAGTGCCTGTGGAACCTGCTCCACCCTGTGCTCCGCTCTCTGCTTTGGCTTCTCTATCCCCCCCGCTCTCATCGCCCCCTGTTTTCCAGCCCCTTTACAGGTGGTGCCAGTACCGGAACAGCTGCGCCTGGTCCAGGTGGGGTGCCCCAGGTAGGCAAGACAAGGGTCTACCGACCCTGGGGTCCCCAGGATCGGATTGCTTGGAGTCAAGAGACTCCCCGAGTCAGAGAGGACCCAGAGGAAGTGTTACAGGTGGTGAAGGGAATGCTACGGCCGTAGGACCCTACCTGGGGCGATGTGCAGATGCTCCTTGGAGCCCTGTTCGCCCTGCGGCAGGTGCCCCCGCCCTGAGAGCGACCGGGGGCATTAGGACCGCTGCGCCCTTGCTTTTCGCGCCTGTCAGGTGGCTGTCGTGGTTTAACCCCAGCCGGCAACTGAGCACCACAGAGCCGCTCGCTCGCTCTCCCCCCGCCCGGTGGGATGGTGTGACGGGGTGCTCCCCCGTCCGACCTGACCTTGATCTCCTGTAACCCTCCTCAAGCGCTAACGACCGGGGCGGTCCTTACCGGATGCTGACAGCGATAGCTGCGTCCATTCACGAAGTGGGTTCGGGAGCCAGATAACAGCACAAGAGCCCTTGGTTGTTGTGAGAAATACGCCCACCTAACCGCAGTTACCGGTATGCAGATACGCCTGTGAGTCAATCCTCTTACCCCTATAGATGGTGAGCAGCCCAAGAGCCCGTCGAGCTCTCCTGCAGGGCAGCGGGCTGCGCGGCGGGATCTCCCCTGGAGTAGGGACGCCTCTCAAGGTTACTCCTCGAGGTTGAGAGATTCCTTGCCGCAGCAGGTCCTCGGGAAGTGACTGAGAGCATGCTAAACTTTGAAATCGTAGCTAAGTGACACCAAGGATTAATTGCGCATAGAGAATCCTTCAGACATAAACCGTTGGCCAAGTCTGGGACTAGGTTTGGATCCAGCCACACCTAGACTCCTCCCTGAGAAGGAGTCTAGAAAGCAGGGGGGTCCTTTCTGAACCTCATGGCTCAACGGGAGGGTCTCCCTGAGAGTTTTCTCTGACCCTGTCCTCTATGCAGGAAGGAATCAAGTGTACCTTGCCATGGAACCTTGGTAAATCACTGTCGCATTTACCACTGGACTCTAACTCACTGTTTTCTATCAATCAAGTGTACTGTTGCTTCTCTCTTACGAGTGAAGTGCAGTCTCGCTTCCATCCGCGACAGATGGGGGAGAGAATCGGAAGAGTAAAAGTGAGAAAACTCATGGGTTGAGATAAGAACAGTGTAATAATGGAAATAAAATTGTAGTAGTAGTAGTAACAATAATAATAATAATAATAAAAAAAAGAATATACAAAGCAAGTGATGCACAATGCAATTGCTTACCACCCAACGACCAATGCTCAGCCAGTCCCCGAGCAGTGGCCCCCCTGGCCAGCTTTCCCAAAACCACCAAAAGAAACAGGCACATTGCAATAGCCCCAGAGCCGGGCGAGCTGGCAGCAGCGGTAACGGAGAGGGCTGAGCTGCTCCGACAGGCCCTGCCCGCGCCGGCTGTCTCCCCGGGCCAGCTCCGCCAACGCCCTGTACCTGTGTCACCGAAAATCGGGAATAAAACTCCTTAACGCTGGGTGTATTAAAGAGCAGGCATTACTTTATTCGGCCGGGTGCACGGGGGATCTCTCCTCCTAGCGTGCACACTGTATGTTGCATCAACTGTCCCTTGTGTGGTTCTGCGATATACGTATTCAACATAATTTCTTGGGGAAATCATGCATGTTCATTCTGTTTCTAGGAACTACTAATAATATTTGCATAGTCCTTCACGCATGTGTTATGAGTCCTTAGGAGCATCTGCAGGTGTCTTAGGTGGTCTCTGGAGGTCTCTCGTGGTCTCTGCAGGAGGTGACCTTTTCTTGACCCTTTGGGCCCTTCTCCTTATATGGTCACAGGTTGGCTCATCACTGCCATTTGCCACAGTTGTGGTTGTCCTCGTCCAGTTTCTGCTAGTCCTTCTCTGTCTGCGGCAGGTGCCCCCGCCCTGAGAGCGACCGGGGGCATTAGGACCGCTGCGCCCTTGCTTTTCGCGCCTGTCAGGTGGGGAGTGCTGACCGTGGCGGAGCCACCTTGGGCCAGTCCTTATGGTCCCGTGTACACCTCGGGCGAGGAGTAAGAAAGTGAAGGCCCTCAGGCAATTCGAACTGACCAGAGATGAGGTTCGACTAGGGTAGAAATGGAGCCCCGCCGGAGGGCAAGGGGAGCCGGTCCTCCTCCTGGGAGCAGCGGGTCTGCAGTCGGGGACTCTCCCCTGGGCTCGGGACGCCGCCCGAGGAAAGTCCTCGCGGTTGAGAGCCCTCATCTTCCAGGTGAGTGACTGTGCACAGTTTGGATCCTCACTTCTAAAGCCGGCTGTGCAGTGTTAATCCCTCCTCCGCCCTCCTGAACCTGTGCTTTACTGGTGTTGTCGGAGCGTTGACGCCTCATTTCCAGGTAGTTTTCTGCCCCAGGCTTTGGGTTAAAATGAGGTTTCTTTCTGAATCTGTCACCTGCCTAATTTGACTACGTGAGCCTCCGCGACACAGCCCAGAGGAAAAGCAGGCAATTCTTGATGCGAACCGTCGCTGGGCAGAGCAAGGGGGAGATGCAGCTGCCCGGAGAGCCGGGCCGACGGTGGATCCCGGGTGGAATCCTAGTGGAGAGGCAGATGACAGACGATTGCAGTTAGCCAGACAAGGCTTCGAAGAAGAGGCTGTACGTTTGGCAGGACAAAAACCTGCCAATTGGTCTGAAATAAGGGAGTGTCGGAAGCGAATGGACCTGTAATGGTCTGTACTGTTTTGGAGCAAACAGCTCCGGCTATGAAAAAACAGTTTTCTAAGCATGTCCCCGCCTGGCCGGGGAAGTCAGTGGAGGAGGTAGTGTGTTTGGCTACGTTTGTATGCAGTGATGGAGATGAGGAAAGGGTTAAGGCAAAGAGACCTCAGAGGAAGGAGGAAGTAAGTGTGTTTGGGGCTGTGCTGAGGGAAGGGTTTGGAGAAAGCGGAGGGAGAGGCCGGGGAAGAGCCCGAGGAGGTGGATGGAATCAAAGTGACCGTGAGGTGCGTCTGGGTGAATGAAGTGATTGGACTTGGGGATCGGGTGATAGGGGTGGTTCGGGTATAACTGCGGGGTGCGATCGGGGGGAGGGATCCCTCTCCGGAAGCATCCAGCTCGAGCTGGCACCTGAGAACTAATCAAAGAGGAATTGGAAACCTTCACTCGGCCTTTGCATTCTCAGTGGGATCCCAGGGTCGGACCCTGTGAGGGTGGCCGGCGTGCGTAAATCCATAGCGCCGGTGAAGGTGCCTTCCGAGTGCCGCTTGAGGTTGGCCGTGAAGCTTTGGGCGCTTTGGGATTCGTACGACTGCCCTCTGCTCGGGAGAGAAGGATGGGGGAAGCAAACATGGTTCAATGCACATGGTGGCATCCTGGTTCCTCCCTGCAGGAGGTGCCCGGAACAGGGGTTGTGTCCTGTAAAGTACTTTACTGTGTGGAGCATCCTCCAGAAAAGCGATGATAATAATAATAAAAATAATAATAGATAAAAATAATTTTTGGTTTCAGGGGGGTCTGCCAAGCCTGGCCAGGGTTGCTCCTGACATCAACTATATGCAAAATCCTATCCCATACTATTTGCTTGCATTGACCTCCCCAGCCCCTGCGGGAGCGCTGGCAGCGTGGCACAGGACAGATCCAGCATCAGACAACCTCCTTCGCAGGCGTCTGGGCAGCATTTTGATGGGTGCGTGTGAAAATTGCATCCTCACAGTTACCTCTCGGCACGTCTACCCTTGCTTCGGTGCAGGCACACAGCCGCAAGAACGGGTTTGTGTAATGTAAAGGTACAATTCATTGCAATAAACTTTATCACAAACCTCCCCTTTTCTAGCGAGGAGCAATATTTCTATCTTGAGCTTATCACCAGAGTGCTGGAGAGCTTTCCCGACCGTTAGTTGCTCAGACAAGCACCTTCAGAAGAGTTATTAATGAGAGTGTTACCTTTCTTCTCTTTGCTGGATGCCTTAGGGGTTCGGGGGAGTAAAATGCCAGCCCCCACCCTGTAGTTGCTGAAAATCAGACTTTTGGTTGCCTATCAGCAAGCACTTTCATTTCTCTGGTTTAATTTCTTCAGAGATTGGTAGTAAAGAAGGGAGGAAAAGGCACTTGCCTTCTGCAAAGACAACCCTTCCCCGAGAAGCCGGACCTTCCTCCTTTGCTCCAGTGACTCCTGATTTCATTTTTACGAGCAGTAATGACTTTCAGCCTCCCAGCAAAACAAGCTGCAAAGCAGCCAGCCGGAGCTTTGTGCTTAGGACACAGTGAAGTGGAAGAAGTCTGGCTGCTCCAAAACTCAAAAGTGAGCGATGCAAAGCTCGGCGTCCCCTTTCCCAGCCCGGTTTTGACGATTTGATGTTTTGCAGGTGCCTGTCGGCAGTGGAGAAGGACAGAGAGGGAAGGCAAAGCATCTGCGAGTGCTGGTACACAACCTGGGATGGGATAACCTGCTTTCCGGAGGCCTCTCTCCTTCCTGCTCCATCCCATCCCAAGCCCACGGGTCCACAAATCCCGCAGCCTATGAAATCCTGAACTCCTCCAGCAATTTCCTCAATGAAATAACCACTCCGAGTCCATCCGAGTGGCTTAAGCGGGACCGAGTGAGTTCTGAGTGGGGCCGTTTCCTTCGGTGGCCTCTCCGTGCAAGGCTTGCCGCGATTTTGGGGATGCTGCAATGGCCGGGGAAGGGCGATGGGATGCTCGGAGCATCTTGCCGCGGACCCGGAGGTGCCCACTTGTCCCGTTTCCTCCTATGTTTGCTCCTGAAGCTTTAATACTAAATAACAAACAAGCAGCGGGGATCCGAGCTTGGATCACGCTGGGATTTTAAGTGCTTAGACCTCGGTGTCACCTTCCTTCGCCATGTTATTTTACACGCCGTGTCGCCTTTCAGGGCAAGCCGGGCAGTTCACCTTTGTGCCGAGCGGTGCCGGGGAGGAAGTTGACTAGAGCAAATGAATTTGCAGCATGGAAATGACGGATTAGCTCAGCTGGGAAACTAAAGTAGAGCTGGAGATAGCTGGAGGAAGCGAGGAGAGTAAAAAATGTCGCTTCTCTGGACGTTTCCGTACCGTGCTAGGACTTGGTCTGGCTAACGAGGGTTTGTTGAAGCACCAAAGGGATGGAGGCCGTGCCAAAGCGAGACCTTCCTGAAACGCCCTGATATTTTCCAGGCAATGTTGATGAAAGTCGGAGCCGCCCCGTAACGTGTGTTTTCACAACGGTTTGCACCTCACTTGTCTTTTGGCAGCTTGTGCTTTCAAATAGAGCAAAACGCTGCTTACGCCTTTCTCCCCGGCAGGGTGCGGCGTTTAGACCCCATTTCTCTCTTCCGGATAGTTTTTGCTCAGAGCAGAGCTGGCTTCTCCCCATCCACTAAGTTTTGCAAGCGGGAAGAGTTTTGGGGTGCGTGGCTTTAAATAACTGCCTGGATCTGCATCCGGTAGATCCTGATGTCATAAACGGTCACTTTTTGTGTCTCTGGAGTTGGTGCACACTGGGTGCCACTGAGCTCCTCTCGGTGAGGTCTACCCCGGTGTCCCGGGATTGATCTGGAGGTTCAGTTTTCCCCAAGACCGGTGACCGACGTGAGGATGAACCGGAATGGGGGTTACAAAATGACCCTTCTGGAAGAGTTACAGGTAGCGCGGCCGGGGCTCTGCCCAGGGGCTGATCATCCCCCGGAGAGTGGGAAAACTCTCCCCGAAATGCCATTGGCACTTCCCCGGAGCGCAGCAGGATGGGCAGGGGGAGATGCTCTGCACCGGGGAGGGCTGCCAGGGGCAGGTTTAGCGTCGCTGGTCGGTGCAGGGAGGGAAAACGCTTTCTAAGAGAGAAGGAGACTTTCCCCGTGTCACCCGCGGGGCGTTTGAAAGCTGCGACTCCCAAATCGCTCCTTTTATTCCCACTCCGACAGCCACGTAACACGCTCGAGTTTGTGATTTCATTTAAATGGCGATTTCATTCAAATCGCGATTTCATTTAAATTGCGATTTTAAGCGATTTTATTAAGCCCTTTCCCCCCGTGCCTTGTCCGAGGTTGGGGTTGGGGTAGCGACTCGGCTGTGAGACGTGGTTGGGTTTTTATTTCTTTGAACGCAGCCTGGGAATCCCCTTCCCCAGCCCTGGTGGCAGGGGGAAAAGAGACGCCAAAGGACTTCTTTCTGCTGGCTCCTGTAGTTCTCCTTCGGCTTTTGAGGCAGAACTGCTCTTCATGCAGCGCCGGCAGTGGTATTTCAGCCGAGGAGGGCATTGGCTCTCAGCCCTTGGCTTTTGCAAGGAGAAAAACGATGTGTTCCATGGAAAGCACGCTTGCACCAAGGGAAGCCCGAGCCTCGCTGGGCCAAAGACGAAGCTTTGCCCTTGCAGGTTCTTGAGGGCCTTGGGAGGTTGTTGGTGGCCATGTCCTGTGGCCGTATGGTGAATACTTCCAGGCACACGTTATATACCGTATAGGTGATGTTACGGGCTGTTTTATTTGGGTATGGGAAGACAAAGCTCCTACAAGTCCGTGTTTTTAGGGCCGTGCCTTGAGGAGGAGGAGGAGGAGGAGGCACGCAGAGGCGAGATGCTCGTGGACTGGCGTGGACGCAGGGGTGGATGATGGCCGGGAGGACGTACGGGAGCTCGACACACGCAGCCCCAACTTTTACCTTCTTCTCATTGCTAAACAGAGACATGACGAAGAGGCAGTGATTGACCAGGGAAGAACGAGCAACGTTGTCAGTATTCACTATGAGAAGGAGGAGTTGGAAGGTGAGTCTCTGCTGAGATCCTGGCAGAGGGGCCAGCAGCCCAGGGCGTTTTCCCGTAGCACAAAGTCCCTACAACGTCCCTTGCTCGGTGTCACGTCATGTGCAGCAAAACGTGCCGTGCTTCTTGATAAAGCAGCACAGTTATTTTGACATTTTTTCTTATTACGGCTCTTAAACAGAGGGAGAAAGCCCCCGCGGAGGCCATGGTGTGAGTTTTAGCCGTGGGCCTGGGTAGTTCATGGCTTGTTTTCTCACAGAAGCTGCTTCTGACTTGGAGAGGTCAGGAGAAGAATTGGATGGCTGCAGATGCTGTGATTGTCTTTTTTTGTTCTGGAGTTGATTATCATGGGACCGATTTGATCTTCTCTTGTCGCCTTGTGCCATACAAAGATTTTAAAAATAATTACTTTCTGTCGCTGCTTAATGAGCAAGTGTGAGTGTTGTCCAGCCGAAGCTGGAATTTGAGAAGAGGTTCGCTGCTTTGAGGGCACTTTTAGATGAGCCGGAGCCATCACTTGTTGTTGCTCTGTTGTTGCAAAGCTTGAGTACAATAGGCTTGGAAGAAAGGAGGTCCAGTGAAAATAAAATTAAGAGAAGTTGTTTTTTTCCCCTGGGATTTAACCGTGGCTTAGCGAGGCACCGGCCGCGTCAACCACTGCCACAATGCCGAAAGCGCTGCAAATGCCGCTTTATTGCAGGCCACCGGACCGTGTACGTGGGCGTGCAGAAGCCGCTGGCGAGGCAGAGCCGCCGGCATCACCGACCCCGCAGCCAGAAGCCTCGGAAACGGGAAGGGGAGAAGGACTCTGCCCCGACGGAGCAGGGCTACCACTGTAAGTCCCGCCACAGCATTCACGAAGCTCCTCGGGGCTACGTGGGCACTGGGGTCTTCTGCAAGCAGGTGCATGTGGCCCAGGGGAGAGGGGCCAGCCCGATATTTGTGGCTGAACTGGTGCCGATCCGATGGCCACTTTGCATGTGAGCGTGACGGGCCGTATTCAGGCGCGGTAACGGGACGGGGCTTTGTCTTCTGCCCCCAGACACCCCGTCCCAGCGGGTGCAGTTCATCCTCGGGACCGAGGAGGACGAGCAGCACGTCCCTCGTGACTTGTTCACCGAGCTGGATGAGATCTGCGTGAAAGAGGGCGAAGATGCCGGGTGGAAGGAAACGGCAAGGTAAATCCCTGCTGCCGGCTGCGGTGGGAGAGGAGTCCCCGCGCCGGCAGCACGTGCGGGCACTGCTTTCCGCTCTCCGGGACGCAAAGCTTTTGCAGCTGCAGGTGGCGATGTGAGGAGCCTGCTCCTCTTGCTACCCCGTAGCTCTATGAAAGGGCTTGCAGAGCTGAGGCTGTTTTCTTGCCGTGGGGCTGATCGCACCCGATGTCCGCAGGTGGCTGAAGTTTGAGGAGGATGTGGAAGATGGCGGCGAGCGCTGGAGCAAGCCCTACGTGGCCACGCTGTCCTTGCACAGCCTCTCTGAGCTGAGGAGCTGCATCATCAACGGCACGGTGCTGCTGGACATTTGCGCCAACAGCATGGAAGAGATTGCAGGTACCGTGGGCGCCACATGCCTCCGGGAACAGCCGAGCTCGGTTTGCCGCGGTGCCCTTCACTCCCGAATCCAACCCTGCCCCAACGGCACGTCCTTTTCCAGAAGCGCCACTGTGTTTTTCAGTCGTGAGTTGTCTTTGGATGCAGACTGGGCGTGCAACAGTCACGCCAGCTTTTTCTTCCACGATGGGATCCTTTTGAAAGCAATTTGTGGGGTTAGAGAAGCGATTAGAGAATATCCTCCAGCCAAAAAGGAGTGTGTGTCAGGGCGTAGCTCTCCGAAAGACGGAGCCCGCGTAAGAGCTGAACCTCCTCAAATCAAGTATTTATCACAAGCCGTTTCCTCACGTTCTTTTTAATCTTTTGCCTTCACATCCAGGATTTCAGAGTTGTAAAGGCCGAGTTTGTCTGGCAGATGCCCAAGCAGTGTATTTCTGTGGGGAAGAGAATTGAAGTTCCTTGAAAAAGCAGCTTTGGAGAAATGATCTTTGGCTGGCAGGTCTCCATGCAGCCCTTTCAAGAGCTGGAGAAGTCGCAGCTCTTCTTAGCCCATTTCTCCCTGGGCTCGGCAAATTGCAGTCGATCGGCCAAGGGAACTCTGGGAAAGTCTGAGCTATGGATTGCTTATAATTTGGTTAAATGTGTAGAGTCAGGCAGAAAGGCCAGATGGGGCAAGAAAATTGCCTTATTTAGACTGGGAAAGAACTCTCTTAGCGGCGTGGTGAATACGCACTTTGATGATGTTTCTTAGCAAAGGACAATTCTTGCTTTTGCTGCAACCGCTGAACTGTATGAAAATGTCTTGCGAAGCAAGGCGGAGCCCGCGTTAGGCTGTCCCGCGTGGCACAGCCTTCCCCGGGGGCTTCGAGGGCCAGGACTTGGGGGCGTTTCTGCTCTGACAGCTTCATTTCCCTTTGCCATCCCCAGATATGATCCTGGGCCAGCAAGAACAGTCCGTGGAGTTTGACGAGCGCGTGCGGGCCAAAGTTCGACAAGTCCTTTTGAAGCAGCACCACCATCAGAACGAGAAGAAAAGAAACAACCTTCTCCCCATCGTCTGCTCGTTTGCAGATGTGAGGGAGAAGCAGTCAGACCCGCACGTCCTCGACAAGCCAGGTGAGGGTTCCTGCAGGGCTTTGGCAGCAGGTGAGGGTTTCTGCCAGGCTATGGCAGCAGGTGAGGGTTTCTGCAGGGCTTTTGGCAGCAGGTGAAGGTTTCTGCAGGGCTTTGGCCCCTTTAGACTTGCCCTGGCAAAGGAGAAGCGTCCCAGTTGCTCTTTGTCCCTCCTCCTGAGTGTCTTTCTTTGTCCCACCAGCCCAAACACTCACCCCTCATCCTTCTCCCACCACTGCAGAAGCTAAAAATGGGGTGAGCCATGAGGCCAGCGCAATGGATTTCAGCAAGGTGAGACACTCGTGGCTTTCTTACGCCTTTAGGGCCAGATTTGCTCTTGCAACCTTGGCTGCAGAGTGTGCTGCAGAGTGCTGTGGGCTTTGCTTTTGGGGTAACTGCCTGAAAATCGCTTGTCGTGCCCAGGCGGAGCTGCACTTCATGAAGAAAATTCCCAGAGGGGCTGAAGCGTCCAACGTGCTCGTAGGAGAGCTGGATTTCCTTCGCCAGCCCATCGTGGCATTTGTCCGCCTGACCCCGGCTGTCCTCCTCTCGGGCATGACGGAAGTTCCCATCCCAACCAGGTCCGAATGAGGAGCACAAAGTTTTGACTGAAAAAAAAAAAAACCAACCCCAAGAAAACATCGAATTGCATGCATCGGTTTGGCGTCCCAAGGGAACAAGGCCAGTGGGAGCAAGCACGTTTCTCGCACCCACATCTCCTTGCCTTCGTTTCTCCCTTCCCTGCTGTAGCTTTTAAACCCACTGGCCAACTGTACGGAAAGTTGGCCCAAAAACTAGATTTGCGATCGGTTCTGATGAATGTCAAATTCATCACCGGAGTCGGTGAGCTTACGTGTCCCCTCTCGAGCCGCGCTCTGGGCTGGGAGCTCCCAGGGATTTCCTTGGGTGCTCTTTGAGCAAGGGCACGTTCTTCTCTCTCACTGTGTTTTCCTTGCCCAGGTTCCTGTTTGTTTTGCTTGGACCGGAAGGAAAAGCCCACCAGTACCATGAGATCGGCAGGTCCATGGCTACTCTCATGACGGATGAGGTGCGACGAGCTAAGCGAGATCTCCGGGTCCTTTTTGGCTTTCTTCACCTCTCCCTGTCTCTGTAGTAGTGAGGAAGAGGCTTTGCTGTGCCAGCTGCCCGCAGCTCTCCAAATAGCCCACCCTTGGTTTGCACCCCAAAGCAAACCTGCGGAGTTGCATCACCCCCCATCCCGGAGGCTGAAATCCCACCCGGGGTGCATCCTGCACCTCATCCTTCTCCCCGGGTGCCCAGCACGCTGTCCCCAGTGGTGGCATTGCCAGGGCCGGTCCAACTTCTCCTCTTTCAGCAAAAGGCTGTGGTGTGCCGTGGGGGACGGGAGCCTCCTGGAGATGATTACAAATACCACCATGCGCAGATGTTCCTTTTGGGGGAACATTCCCTGCCCTTTCCAACAGGACCTGTGGGGAAAACTATCTTGCCCCCTTTAGCCAAGGGCTTATTGCCCTGCTGAGGACATCCGCGATGGGTTGTCCTCTCACCGGGTTGTCTCCTATCGGCAGGTTTTCCGTGACGTTGCCTATAAAGCCAAGAACCGGGCTGACCTCGTGGCCGGCATCGAGGAGTTCCTGGATGAGGTCACGGTCTTGCCGCCAGGAGAGTGGGATCCCTCGATCCGAATCGAGCCCCCGAAAAACGTCCCTTCGCAGGTGGGTGCTGCGGAGGAGGAGGGAGGCGCGAGGGGGGGCGGGCAGGATGGCAGCACGGCTGGGGATGCTGTTCAGGGGCCCAGGTTCACAAGGTCCCAGTTTGACACAGTCACCTACCCAGACCGGCAGCAAAACAAGCCAGTGGTTCAAATACGTATCTTGATCTTATTTCCATTGTAACAGGAAAAAAGGAAGGTGCCAGGAGCTCTCGATGACAGTGCTTCTCAGAGCAAGGCGGAGAAACACAGTGGTCCTGAACTGTAGCGGACAGGAAGGTGTGAGCTTGAATAGTTTGGTGTTTTTTTTTCTGTTTGCCTCTAAAACCTGAGCACGCCCCTCCCTTCTAGCAGGTTTTGGGGGTTAGTTGGTTCAGTGAAGGGGCTCCACGTTACCAGCTTGGTCCCCTGGGCTGGGCAGGTGGGAGATCTGGGCAGCTGGGCTCAGCCACAGCATCACTGCACACAGGTTTTCTTGATTTGGGGTGGAAGCAGATGTGTCAATACCTCCAGGTAGAGCTCTGCTGCTTCTCAAAGCCAGGGACTGTTGCAAGAAGAGGGGATGGGCTCTCAGGTTAGGTCTGTTGTGGTTGTGGTGGTTGTTGGCGGGTTCTTTTGTGTGCCTCTGCTTCTACTGGGTATAAAATGGGAGAAGGAGACTGCTTCTGTTTAGCAATGCAAGTTACTCTGTGCTGGTGATGGCCCTTCTTCCAGGAGAACAGTGTCTATTTTTTCCTTCCTCCAGGCTCTTTGGAGGTTTGGTCCTGGATGTGAAGCGAAAAGCCCCGTGGTTCTGGAGCGACTTTCGGGATGGTCTGAGCCTGCAGTGTCTGGCGTCCTTCCTCTTCCTCTACTGTGCCTGCATGTCCCCTGTCATCACCTTTGGGGGCCTGCTGGGGGAGGCGACCAATGGCCACATAGTGAGCAGCTCTCTCTGTTGGGTGGCATGGGGGAGGATAACACTCATGCAAAAGTCCTTGCTGCAGTGAATTTGCTTTGTTGGTTCCCCCCCCCCCCCCAGCCCCTAACGATTTATTTACTCACTGCTGCCTCTCTTGCCCGGACAGAGTGCCATGGAGTCGCTGCTGGGCGCGTCCATGACCGGCGTGGTGTATTCCCTCTTTGCTGGCCAGCCTCTCACCATCCTCGGCAGCACGGGACCCGTCCTCGTGTTTGAGAAGATCCTCTACAAATTCTGCAAGTAAGGCTGGCTGCTTTGGCCGAGTGCTGCGAGGCTTCAGCAGGCAGCAGTCATGGAGAAAAGATGTTTTTCTTTTCTTTTTCTCAGTGTTAGTTGTTAGATTTAGTTTGTCTTCTGTGTCACAGACATGGCACACTGCTGCTTTAGTCCGTGGTGGTGCCAGAGCCCTCGGTCTCTGAAGGCTGGATGGGGTGGTCTGGGGTTTTTCGGGTGAAAGTGAAGCAGTGGGAGGAGGAGAGCCCACAAGGATGTGGATGCCCAAGATGGGTTGCAGAAGGAAGATGAGACAAATCACTCTGGTTTAGGAATGAGGGAAGATTTGCTTCCCTCTGGGTACAAACCCAGGCACTTTTCAGCCTGATTTTTTGCTGGAAGTGGAAATATATTTTGCCCAAATATCCAGGTAGTTTTCTGCTGGAATATTTTGAGTTGTGATGACTCGATTGAAAACGTAGGAGCTTTCCATGTGAAATGGGTGTTTTCCGTGACAGTCCTTCTGTTGTGATGACTTTGATCCTTCCTGCAATGAAATTTCTTATTAAGCCCCAACTGGCTGGCAGCAGGTGACTGGGTGCAAAACCAGCTGGTTTTGGTGTTGAAAGGGCCTCAGGGTGATGTGGGAGAGCACCAGCTTCCACAACAGGGACCTGACCTCAATTAGCCTCCAAGGTGTTAACACCAGACAATTGCCAACTAGTGACAATTAAATAATTGGCCTCTCCTCCTGTGGGTCCACACCCTGCACCACAGCCCCAAGGCTGTCTGGAGTAGTCTGTGGAAACTGCATTTATCATCCGCAGCCTTGACAGGCTCCTACATTGCTCCCGATTTTCCCCGAAGGCAGGCATGGCTTGGAGCCTCTTGCTGGCCTTGCGTTTTGTTTTGGTTTTGCAGGGAGTACACGCTCTCCTACCTCTCTCTGCGGGCGTGCATCGGGCTGTGGACCGCCTTCTTCTGCATCGTGCTGGTGGCCACCGACGCCAGCTCTTTGGTGTGCTACATCACCCGCTTCACGGAAGAAGCCTTTGCCTCCCTCATCTGCCTCATCTTCATCTACGAGGCTCTAGAGAAGCTGAGTCACCTGCGAGAGACCTACCCTGTGCACATGCACAGCAAGCTCGACTTCCTCACCATCTACTCGTGGGTTTTTTCCCTCCTAAAACGCCGCTGCCCCTTGGCAGGAGCTCAGGGCTGCGCCTCCATCGCCTTTCCCTTACGCCTGTCTCGGCTTCTCTCCTCGCAGCTGTAAGTGTGAGGCACCGACCCATCCCAGCAACGAAACCCTGCGTTTCTGGGAGAGCAACAAGATCAACGTGTCTGGCATCGCCTGGGAAAACCTCACGGTGACTGTAAGTGCCCCGAGCCACTGCTTCCTCGCGCCGCGGCCACGGGGTCCAGGGGCATTTGCGTGGTGCAAAACTCGGAGCCCTTCAGGTGGTGATGGGCTTGAAACTGTGCTAGTGCTGCTCTGAAAAGGCATTGCTGAAATCCAATGTCTGTGGCTACGTGCATAAATTTGCCTGTCTGAGCAGCCTCTCGGGCTGTTGTTGCTGGGAGCAGAGCCCCAGGCTCTTCTGGACATCGTCATCCCCTCTTGGCCACGTCCCCTCTGTGAGGCCTCCCCTGGGAAGGGACGGTTTGTCTCTTCTCCTTTCCTGTCACGGTTGCCTTAGCCCTCCGTCCCCGTTCCCTCTGTCTCTATCCCCAAGAATTTCCAGCCTTTCCTTCCCCTCTGGCGTCTTCTTCAGCCATGGTTACCTGCCATTCAAGCGGAGGATGTGCCGGGGGTCTGTGGTATGGTGTCCCGTCACATCTCCTCTCCGCTCTCCTCTGTGTAGTTCGATGTGTCCCTTGTTCAGCTGCTGCTGCTGCTGCTGCTGCTCCTTACATAGAAATCTCCATCGGCAGCAGCAGTTACAAGGTCACGGATCTTGGACCAAGGTCCTCAAAACCCCCTGAGTTATCTGAGGTTTCCTTGCCGCACGTGCCCTGCCTCTGTGTCCTGATGCTCTGTTTCTCCAGGAATGTCGGGACTTGCATGGAGAGTTTCAAGGACCTGCCTGTGGACGCAATGGCCCCTACACGCCTAATGTCCTCTTCTGGTGCTGCATCCTCTTCTTCTCCACCTTTGTCCTGTCGAGCTTACTGAAGAAGTTTAAAACCAGCCGTTACTTCCCAACCAGAGTAGGTAGAAGATGGTGGCCAGCAGCAGTCTCCCCACTCATTTCCCACAATGGCTTTCCTGGAGCACTAAGCAGTATTTGCCACCCCTTGGTCAAGCTGGGAAACGCTGACCTTGAAGGCCAAGCTCTCCACCAGCTTGGATGTCCCTCGCTCATTTGCAGGAGTGCAAAACGATGGTAGCATTTCCCACCTGCCTCGCGACCTGCCCCAGGGCGATTTTGTGCTCAGGCGGTGGGAGATCGGCTCTTCCAAAGCTGCTTTTTTTTCTTCACCTTCTGTGCGTTGTGTGCTCAAGGGGAAAGTTGCTTGACATGAGGAGCTGCCACGGAAAAAGACACTGTTTCTTCCTTTTGAGGAGCAAATGATGCCTCAGTGCCTTCTTCCCATTGTAGCTGTGAGCGTGGCTGTAGTGGCAGACATCTGCTTCCTTATTTTTCCAAGATGTTTTTAAGGTTTGAGTTAAAACAACCCTTTTCCACCTAATTAACCTCTTTTCATTGTCTGACACCCGATCTCACGGGGACAAACACAGCAAGAGTATCTAACCAAGGGGTTTGGCTGCACGTCCTCAGAGCGGTGGGATGTTGTTAACCAGCCTTAATGTTGTTGGTGTCCCTAACTTCCCCATGCCACGTTATGGCGCCGTCTGCGATGCCCCTTTCAGCTCTGGTTTCTCGCCCCAGGTACGGTCCACAGTAAGCGACTTTGCCGTTTTCCTCAGCATCGTCGTCATGGTGCTCATCGACTTCATGGTTGGGATCCCCTCACCGAAGCTCCACGTCCCCGATAAGTTCAAGGTAATGGGGTGTTTTGGCACGGAGCTGGTTTCAGCCCTTGGGGATGCCACAAGGCGAGGCCGGGGCAGGACAGGGCCGAGTCTGGGGGAGATGCTGGTGGTGTGACCATCTCCTCTTGCGCCTCCAAGTGCATTGTTTCCTTCTGGAAACAGGGCGACAGCCCCAAAACTAGGCAGCTACAGGAGAAGTGTCTGTAGGTGCTTGCGAAGAGGCCGCTGGCAGTGCTGACCCCCATGGGAGAGGGTGACATGAAGCCAGGGCTGGGAGATGCTCTGAGCCAGGGGTGGAGGGGAAAACCAAAGCCAGTGGGGTGGCTGGTCTGGGAGATGATGCTGGTGTGTGTGCTTTGTTGCAGCCTACCAGAGACGACCGCGGGTGGTTCATCAACCCCCTAGGAGCCAACCCTTGGTGGACGGTGTTGGCTGCGCTCATCCCAGCTCTGCTCTGCACCATCTTGGTATTCATGGACCAGCAGATCTCTGCCGTTATTGTGAACAGGAAGGAGCACAGGCTGAAGGTAAGGGGCTGCAAGAGACGACCCCGTCCCCAACCCGCTCGGGGCTGCAGGTCTGGGGAGAAGCTCCTATTCCAAAAGCTTTGTGAAGGCAGTGGTTTGGGACAACGTCAGGCTGCGTGGCAGGATGCTCTCCTGGACTGATGATGCCACAGGGAGCAAACGACAGGGGAGTTCAGATGAGCAATCTTCCCGAGCAGCAAATTCATCTTGGAGCAATAGAGAAGAGCGTTTTTGTTTTAAAATGTCAGCAGCAGCTGGGGGAACGACTCAGTCTGATGAGCTGCCAGGGATAACTCTTACTTGCACAGAACACAGCTTGCTTGCCAGTGGTGGAAATTTCTTTATGAATGAATGAAAAAAATGTGAATTTGGTTGGGGTCTTTTTTTGGGGGGAAGTAGATACCACACAAACGCTCCAAATCCACTTTGTCTGAACTCCAGCCAGATTTTCACGCAAGGTGCTTGCGCAAAGCCTGGATACCTCCTTATTTGTCTCCAAGTCTTGTTTTGAATTTTCAAGAAGTTGACTCGAGCTTGAGTAGGGTTTGAGTCTGGCTTGCGACGTGGTCCTGGCTCTTGTGCTGTGGGATGCTCTGTTTCTTGTTTTGCTGCCTGCAGAAAGGATGCGGGTACCACCTGGACCTCTTTGTGGTGGCTGTGATGCTCGGGGTGTGCTCTGTGATGGGGCTGCCCTGGTTTGTGGCTGCGACCGTCCTGTCCATCAGCCATGTGAATAGCCTCAAAGTGGAGTCTGAGTGCTCGGCTCCAGGAGAACAACCCAAGTTTTTGGGGATACGAGAGCAGAGAGTCACTGGCTTGATGATCTTTGTGCTCATGGGCTGCTCTGTCTTCTTCACTTCTGTGTTAAAGGTAAGAGGAAAATGCGGAACGCCCAACAGCCACAAGCTTCTTTGGAGGTTATACAAAAATAGTCCCCTCTCTCCAGGCCTGAGTAGTTGTGGAGCGGAGGAGGAGGTGATCCCAAACCTTGGGGCTTGACCCACGGTGGGAAGCAGCCTCGGTGATGCTTTCCAGCCCTTCAGACCCCAGTTTGGTGCGCTCGAGGCAAGCGAGCAAGACAACTGCTTTAGTTTTCAGGTGTCTTTCAGGCCCACCCGTGTGTACGGGTTACAATGCAGCCTCTTCAGACCAGTACGTCTGCTCTCTTTCAAACAGGCAGCACTTTATTGGTTGCCGTTTGCCCCCGCAAATGCCTCCAAACAGCCCTTCCCAGTAGCTAAACACACTGACATCATCCCCACGGGCTTCCTTGCCTGTTCCTCCCACAAGGTAATCTCCTCTCTAGGCTAAAAGGAGGCACGTCGCTTTGGCGTGTTGCCGCCGGAAGATGTAGAAATGTTTTTCTACCGTCACGGAACGCGGCATATGGTAGCATGGGTGAAATCACCTATTTTCCCCCAGCCTTTCTGGAAAATGGCATTCTTCTGACAAAACGTATCTCAAAAGTTCAGCCGAAAGCAGAGCATTAGCTCGCTGGCACGCACAAAATCTCTGCCGGTTAAAATCCGGCACATCTCTAACCCTGTGGAAACTGTGGAAGGCTTTAGGCAAGTTTAGGCAGTGCCTGTAGAGGAGAGTGGTAATACTGAAAATGCAATTTAAAAAAAGAAATTGTGGCCTTCTTTTTTTTTTTTTTTCTTTTCTTCCAGTTTATACCCATGCCTGTGCTTTACGGTGTCTTTCTCTACATGGGTGTGTCGTCGCTCCGAGGAATTCAGGTAGGGACTTTTTCACAGCGTGCAGCATGTCTGCTCCCTGGTATTTCATCTGCGTAGGAGCAGGGAAACAGCAGTGGGAGTGGGGACAAACCTCTCCGAAAGCAAGCAACGAACATATTTAGCGTAAGAAAAAGCTTGGTGGAGGCACAGGAGGTGTGTAGGGCTGGGAGGACCAGGCAAGTTCAGCGCGCTCTGTTTCCCGGCTTAGGGCAGGTCAGTGTTTGGTTACGTGCAAGTGGGGGAATTCCGTGCAAAGGGAAGGCAGTTTCTGCCACTGGTGGAAATCCTTGCTGGGGGATTCAGAGGGCCGAGAAATGCCAATAATAGAATCATGTGGAATAACTGGAGTTTGGTGGGCAGCTCTCATGGGCCAGCTGGCTGATAGGTGGAGCGGAGGGAAGACGGGTGCTGCTCCCAGGAGGAAGATAGTGGGAGCCACGATTTCTCATTGCAGGCGAGATCCTGAAAACTCCCTCCACGCCTCAAGAGGGCCAGAAACTTTCCGCAGTGCCAAGGTGGCAACTTTTCCACTTTTTTGTTTTGCAGTTCTTCGATCGCTTGAAGCTGTTTTGGATGCCGGCGAAACACCAGCCGGATTTCATCTACCTGCGGCACGTCCCCTTGCGAAAGGTGCATTTCTTCACCATGATCCAGCTGATCTGCCTCGTCCTGCTCTGGGCCATCAAGGTGTCCCGTGCTGCCATCATCTTTCCCCTGATGGTAAGAGCCGGTGCTGCTTGGCAGCGGGATGTTTGCAGCGCTGGAGGGAGATGGAGCATCATCTCTGGCCTCACCGCATCTTCCCTCTTATTCGTGAAGGTTTTGGCTCTCGTTTTTGTGCGGAAAGTGATGGATTTCTGCTTCTCAAAGCGAGAGCTCAGCTTTCTGGATGACCTCATGCCAGAAAGCAAGCAGCAGCAGAAGTTGGACGATGCCAAAAATGAAGGCGAAGAAGAAGAGGTAAAGCTTGCTGGGTGCTCGGGGCTGGCCCTCTGCCTCGGGCTGTGAGATTGCCTGTTCCTATCACAGCTTGTCTTCAGGTGTTGGGGGAAGATCAGAGCTGCGTAGAAATCGATTCTAATATGTTTTTACGGGGTGTTTAGTTTATCTCCACTTTGCCCAAAGGCAGAGAGCTTGATTTGTCCCCTTTTTACGTCAGGAGTCCCAAGAGGTGATGGGAGCTGCTGCTGCAAATTCCGTTCAGCTGCAGCTGGGGAAGACCAGCGACTTGGATATCCCAAGGCAACACCGTGACAGGTAAAGCCCCACCAAGCACCAGGACCCCGGGCAAGATGAGTTTGAAGGTGTTTGGCACAATTTTCTCCACCTGCATCTTTATTGAGCATCCCATAGAAACCAGCAGTCAGGTTGGTGGGGAAAGTCAAATATACGGGCAGGGCTGCAGGAGGTGATCGCGGGGCTCTGGCCGCAAGCAGAGTGGCTGCGCAGCTCACGATTGACCCCCAAAACTTGCGTCGTCAGTGACTTTAGGGTAGCTGGAGACCCTCACACTTCAAAATGAGGAGTTGCGGGCATGATCTGTAGCAGCAGTGGCTCAGGAGCCCGCTGCAGGGCTAAACACCAGCAAGAGCCTTTGCGCGGAGCTGTTGCTCTGCAGCTCTCAGGCTTGCCTCCCAAAACTCCTCATCCAGCAAAACCTCCCGTGCTTATGCCGAGCTTTGATTCTGCGGGTCCCCCTGTTCCTCTTGCTGATGCTGATGCACTCGCTGGCATCAGTTCCCATAATCACGGGGAATATTTTGCTATGTAAAATATTTCCTGCAGGGCTGGTCCTTTCGAGATTAATATCTCGGATGAAATGTCGAAAACGACCGTCTGGCAGGCTCTCCCTGTGAACACGGAAACGGTCTGAATCCGGGGAGGAAAGAGGTAAAGGATTGCATGTGAACGTGACCGTGCTCCTCTGCAAGCGATGGCGCGTGCCTATGGTTTTCCCGTGCTTTGGCCGGCAAGGCCGAGCAAACGGCCCTTCCCTGGGAAGAGGCAGCGAGGACCGTGGCATGCAAACCAGCTCCTCTCTGCCGGGGTGGTCCCACGAACGGGGCCGAATCAGCAGCAGCCGGCAGGTCTTCCACTGATGATGTTCTCCCTCTTTTTCTCTTTCTTCCCCCGCCCAGTTTTCACGTTTAGGACTCTTGGCTTTGAAGGAGAGGAGTGAGAACGTGACTCAGGGATGTGCCAACGCAGACACGGGGAGAAACTGTTGTTTGTTATTTTTTCCAACTGGCGGATTCCCATTAAAGCCATGCAGATGTTTTCAGTTATCCTTGGTGTGCTTCAGGCATTCAGTATCTCTCGAGCAGCAAACTGAGGCGCACATCACAGTCCATGGGAGTTGGGTGGTGGTAAGCCTCCGTGTGTACGTGTGTGTGGTGGTGCGGTTTTGTAGTGGTAGAGGGACTGCTACCGCTTTATCATTCAGTGCTATCTTTTTAATATCTAATTCCTCCTCTCCTTTCTCTTTTTTCCCCAGTAAAAACTCAGCAACCCGGTCTAGTTGAAGATGTCCCTGCCCACGGCAGGGGGGTTGGACTGGATGACCTTTAGAGGTCCCTTCCAACCCAAACTATTCTATGATTCTATAATGTACAAAACCGTTTTCTGTTCTATTTGACGCATTCTCCACTTCCTTCTTCATCACGACCGGGTTCTTGGTCTGGTTTTGTTGTCCCAAATGCGGGCTCGTTGCCCGGTGCGCAATGCCAATTCACACACCGCGACGAGGTATTTCCATTTCTTTATTCTAGTTTGCGCAAAGTAGGGAGCTAGGTGGTAGCCCACAAAAGACTAGCTCTCCGATTATCAAAACCTTTCGCTAGTTATAGTCTCTGTCAAATGGTCTTCTCGCCTCTTATGCTAATTCGTTTGCATGCTCAGTGTCTCTCCGCATTTGGGTCGGAGGGTTTCTTGGGTCGGTGGGCCGTGAGTCGGTGGTCGTGATCTCCCCCTGCCGCAATTGCCTCTTCTTCACCTTTAGCTTCATGCTTCAACCGCTGCTGCTCGGTTCCTGCAGCAAATTGGTTATTTCAGGCTTGGATCGCCACTATCCATTCTTTGAGGTTTCGCTTGACAGAGACTTCACTTAGCAAAAGAGGTTATTGTGTCACAGTTTTCTTAGATCCTACGTTAAACAGCCACTTGAATGCTTAACAAAAGCATTGGGCAAAATATTGCACATGAATCAATGACAGCCTCCTGCAAACTTACATCACTTTGGGGTCCTGCCTTTAATTCACTCTTAGGTCTCTCACTGGTGCGAGAGGGATGCTCTCCATGGCGGGGCAGCGTAAAGAGCGTCCGAGCAGTTGGGCTAAGGCGAAGGAAAAGCACTTGCTGCCTGCGCTCCGGTTTTACATCTTTTTTTTTTTTTTTTTCTTTTTTCTTTTGCTTTGGCTCTGCCATCAGCCTGGAAGCTGCAAAATGCAGAAATGCCACCTTCTTGTCCCCTGGCTGTAAACTGAATATAAGGGAGCGCTTCAAATCGAAAACCTTGAATACGCTGTATGGTCATGGGAGCGGGCAGGTACCGCACACAGCTGGGGCTCTGTGCCCCTGGGCTGCCCCCTCCGTTGTTCCTCCACTTTCCTTAAGCAGAGATGGTTCTCGTGCTCTCTTTGCCTTTTGGGGGGTTGTTGGGCTGCGGTGTCAGCCCCGGCACGTGCGTTTGAGTCGGGTGGCCATGGAGCCTGGGAGGAGAGGACAGCCCAGAAGAAAAGGTCCCCTTGCAGCCCTCCACCTTGCTGTGGGCTCAGCGCGTGCTCCAGGCTGTTGGCGTCTGCAACCGGTGCCCCGAGCCCAGCTGGGACGGATGCACGAACCCTCCTGCCATCGGCTTGTCCCATCCGCTGCGGGAGCCTTTTCGTGCATCAAACCAGCCCAAACCGACAACGGCAAGGTGTTGCTCCGTGCAAAGGGGTGGGGAAAAGAAAACACCAAATTGCTCTGGAAGGATGAAAGCGGCACATCACCAAGCCGGGCCAAAATGAGACGGCGTTTACGGCATGGGGTTTTGCAAACTGTCGTGTGACTACTGCCAGCGTGGCGTGGTGAGTGTCGGAGGGGGAGGAAACCGGTTTAGCTCTTCAGGAAGGAGGGGAGGCAAAAGAGCAAAGGCTTGGAGGAAGGGAAAGGTGCAAAGGCTGGGTTTTCTGGCTGCTATTCCTCCGTGGTGCCCATGCCCGTCCTGTCCACGCTGCCTTCCTGTGCCTGGCTCTGAGGAAGGGACTGTGCTTGCTGCTCCGACGTGCTGTCTCTCCCTCCCCAGAGAGACAAGGTCCCGGTGGAGGAGATCCCTGATCTCTCCACCATTTGGAAAATAAACTTTAATTCCCGTGGAGGTATAGGCATTAAGCCCGTGAACCGCAGTGGGTGCGGCGCTGGGTGGTTGTGGTAGCAGTCCTGTGGCTGCCCTGCCCCTAAAAGGGACTTACTGGGCTTCTACTAGAGGAGAATTTTGTTTTTCCCTTTTGATTTTCCTCTCTTTAAGAGGAGAGAGCCGGGCTGAACTCCGCTCCCTCCTGGTAGGGTCCCGGGCCAGGGGCTGGGATTGTTTTCAGCATGTGCCTGGCATCTCTCCAGCTTAGAAAGAAAGAAAGAAAGAAAGAAAGAACGAACCCCCCCCCGGAAGGGAAACGATGCCGGTTTTAATGAGGAGCGGGCTGGGTCCAGCTCTGCGGGGGTCTGCGTCTCCCCTGGCCTCAGGGGGCTGCAAAACGTTGGCAGCTGCCTTGCAGTTGCTTATTGAAAAAGTAAAGCAGGCTTCCTCGATGTGCCCGAGCGCAGCCGTCTTCTCCATTTGAAGCTTTGCTTTTGCTGTTTACAGGGCTAGCATTTGTTCTTTCTTTATTTTAATTTTTTGAATTAAATGAAAGCTGAGGTCTTGCTTCATGACGTGACTCGGGGCCATCTGAAAGGTAGTTGTAAGCCCCTGGGCTGGCTGTGAGTCCCGGCGCTACGTCTGCCTGCCCCCTTTAGACACCAGAAACCCCTGGACGGCTCCTTATTTTGGGAGGATTTAATATTTCCTTGTGCAGAGGAAAATGATACGGGGGGTACGAACCCTCTCAAAGGTGTTCCTGGAGTCGCTTTAGGACTGAACCCCCCCCCCTTGAAGTGACCGGCGATGCTTTAGTTGGCAGCCAAGCCCCTTCCCATCAATGCGGGATGGGTGCTGGGCGTTTTCCTCATCTTTGGTGCCTTAAAACAGCTCCGCGAATCTCCCGTGGGCCCCTTGAAAAAGTTTCCTAAAAGGAAGCGCATGGAATCCCTAAGGGGGGGGAAAAAGAGATGTGAAAAGGTAATAAATAAGGTGCTGGCACATTTTTTTTTGCTATTTTATTTTTCCCCCAGTGTGCTACCTGTAGAGATACAGGAATTATTTTTGTTTTGGACATGCTGAAATATATTTCTCTTATTGTAAGAGATGATCTAGTTTGGAAACGCTCCGTGTTGCAAATAAAACCGAGAGGGGGGAAAAATCCATCAAGCAGATCTGTGTAATTTATCACTCTGAATCTTTGTGTGTTTGGGATTTTTGTTTTTTTTCTTAAACTTGATTTATTGCGGGTTCATTCTGTGAAACGCAGGTAACATAAATGCGTGTCGCCGTCTCGTGGGTCCCGTGTGGGGGTTCCCCCTGCCAGAGCCGTGTCTGTCTTTGATTTTTCTCTTGTTGCCCATTGAACGTAATGGGAAAACAATACAATAAAAGTCTCGTTTGTCTCGCTGTGCCGCTCCCGTGTCTTTTGAAGGGTGGAGAGGAGTCGGAGGCGTCTTTGGAGCTTTTTCAGGGGGGGTTTGGAGGTGATGGGGGAAATCCATCTCCCTGGGGCTTTGGGTCAGGAACCAGCTGACTGGGGAAAGATTTGAAGTTAGTGGGTTGGGGGTTTGATTATTTATTAATTTTTAAATTTTTATTTAGAATGTATTTTGCATTTATTTTTAGATTTAAAAAATTTTAATTATATCCTTTTAATATTTTTCTCTTTTTTATTTTTCTCTGCAAGTAAGTGCAATGAGCTCTGTGTGGCAGGAGGGAGGGGACAGCAGTGTCACACATGTCACCTCTGCCAGACCCGGGGGTGTGCAGGGAGTTCAGAAATGGGACTGGGGGGTGAAGGTGCCGGCACCAGACAGAAATTGCCCCATCCGGAGCGAGCAGTTCCTCCTCCCTGCTTTTTGGGAGGTTGTTTTTTTGGAAAACTTCTAAAACCGCGTTATCGATTGGGATCGGAGGCTCGTGGCCTGGTGGGAGGTTGTTTCCCAGCGTGGTCCCGTTCCCCTCTCCCCTTTTCACCTGTACCGGTTGGTGTTGATGAGCTCAGTCCTTGGCCTTCATCTTGGCCAGGTAGCGGGTGAAGTCGCTGGTGTTCTAGAAGGAATTTAATTAACTCTATTCCTCTCTCTGAGTAGTCTCGTTTAGCAGTAGTGGCTTAGCATTAGCAGGGAAAGGAGTTGAAGCCTCAGGCCGCAAGAGCTGACCGAGTGTAAATGTTTTGATAAAACTAATGCTGCTAAGGAAGAACTCGCTGAAGTCAGCAGATGCCAGCAGAATGAAGAAGATAAGGACCAAGGAGGCAATTCCAAGAGAATGAAGTCACTTCAGCAGAAGGCCAGCCCAGTGACAGTGAAAACCAGTAAGAAATCAAGAGACCACTGACCAGAATTAAAGGGGTTGGACTTGGGGACTGGGTGATGGGTGGTACGGGTGTAATTGAGAGGCGTGAATTGGGGTCGGGGTCCCTCTCTGGCACCTGAGAACTAATCAAAGAGGAATTGGAAACCTTCACTCGGCCTTTGCATTCCCAGCGGGATCCCAGGGTCGGACCCTGTTACTGTGGCCGGCGTGCGTAAATCCATAACAGCTTGGCGATCCAGATGGGACCCTAGGTGACCACCCTCAGAACCTCTTGTCTCCAAACGTCCGGTCGGTGCCAGCGGGTGAGTTCACCCGGGATCTTTGGCGGCGGGAGGCACCGAACCTGGTGAGTCTTAAATTCCTGCTTCAAAATTCTAAATTCTGGTAAAACAGCGCACTAAAGGAGAATTGCGCGGCCTGATCAGCATAAGGTGCAGAATGTTAGAATGGGAAATACTTTTGGCATAGAAAAGGGGACGCCTTTATTACTTTATTAATACTTTATTTATTACTTAATTTATTACTTTATTACTTTATTAATACTTAGCCGAAGTATTGGAAAACTGGAGTAAAGTCGATGGTACCACGGGAAATAGGGAACAAGAGGTTAGTAACATTATCCGGCAGAAAGGTGGCAACCGCAGGGAACCTTTGAGCAACAGGAACTAACCTTCCCGCGTCCACATTTGGAGGACAGGTTCCCTGCACACAGGGATTCCTGGTACGTGTGGGCTACTTGGGCATTTGCTAGGCGAAAAGAAAAGCCTCGAAAAAGTGGAAAGAGTTCCTTTAGAAATAGCGAGCGTATGTCATCTGCTAAAGTGCCTGTGGAACCTGCTCCACCCTGTGCTCCGCTCTCTGCTTTGGCTTCTCTATCCCCCCCGCTCTCATCGCCCCCTGTTTTCCAGCCCCTTTACAGGTGGTGCCAGTACCGGAACAGCTGCGCCTGGTCCAGGTGGGGTGCCCCAGGTAGGCAAGACAAGGGTCTACCGACCCTGGGGTCCCCAGGATCGGATTGCTTGGAGTCAAGAGACTCCCCGAGTCAGAGAGGACCCAGAGGAAGTGTTACAGGTGGTGAAGGGAATGCTACGGCCGTAGGACCCTACCTGGGGCGATGTGCAGATGCTCCTTGGAGCCCTGTTCGCCCTGCGGCAGGTGCCCCCGCCCTGAGAGCGACCGGGGGCATTAGGACCGCTGCGCCCTTGCTTTTCGCGCCTGTCAGGTGGCTGTCGTGGTTTAACCCCAGCCGGCAACTGAGCACCACAGAGCCGCTCGCTCGCTCTCCCCCCGCCCGGTGGGATGGTGTGACGGGGTGCTCCCCCGTCCGACCTGACCTTGATCTCCTGTAACCCTCCTCAAGCGCTAACGACCGGGGCGGTCCTTACCGGATGCTGACAGCGATAGCTGCGTCCATTCACGAAGTGGGTTCGGGAGCCAGATAACAGCACAAGAGCCCTTGGTTGTTGTGAGAAATACGCCCACCTAACCGCAGTTACCGGTATGCAGATACGCCTGTGAGTCAATCCTCTTACCCCTGTAGATGGTGAGCAGCCCAAGAGCCCGTCGAGCTCTCTTGCAGGGCAGCGGGCTGCGCGGCGGGATCTCCCCTGGAGTAGGGACGCCTCTCAAGGTTACTCCTCGAGGTTGAGAGATTCCTTGCCGCAGCAGGTCCTCGGGAAGTGACTGAGAGCATGCTAAACTTTGAAATCGTAGCTAAGTGACACCAAGGATTAATTGTGCATAGAGAATCCTTCAGACATAAACCGTTGGCCAAGTCTGGGACTAGGTTTGGATCCAGCCACACCTAGACTCCTCCCTGAGAAGGAGTCTAGAAAGCAGGGGGGTCCTTTCTGAACCTCATGGCTCAACGGGAGGGTCTCCCTGAGAGTTTTCTCTGACCCTGTCCTCTATGCAGGAAGGAATCAAGTGTACCTTGCCATGGAACCTTGGTAAATCACTGTCGCATTTACCACTGGACTCTAACTCACTGTTTTCTATCAATCAAGTGTACTGTTGCTTCTCTCTTACGAGTGAAGTGCAGTCTCGCTTCCATCCGCGACAGATGGGGGAGAGAATCGGAAGAGTAAAAGTGAGAAAACTCATGGGTTGAGATAAGAACAGTGTAATAATGGAAATAAAATTGTAGTAGTAGTAGTAACAATAATAATAATAATAATAAAAAAAAGAATATACAAAGCAAGTGATGCACAATGCAATTGCTTACCACCCAACGACCAATGCTCAGCCAGTCCCCGAGCAGTGGCCCCCCTGGCCAGCTTTCCCAAAACCACCAAAAGAAACAGGCACATTGCAATAGCCCCAGAGCCGGGCGAGCTGGCAGCAGCGGTAACGGAGAGGGCTGAGCTGCTCCGACAGGCCCTGCCCGCGCCGGCTGTCTCCCCGGGCCAGCTCCGCCAACGCCCTGTACCTGTGTCACCGAAAATCGGGAATAAAACTCCTTAACGCTGGGTGTATTAAAGAGCAGGCATTACTTTATTCGGCCGGGTGCACGGGGGATCTCTCCTCCTAGCGTGCACACTGTATGTTGCATCAACTGTCCCTTGTGTGGTTCTGCGATATACGTATTCAACATAATTTCTTGGGGAAATCATGCATGTTCATTCTGTTTCTAGGAACTACTAATAATATTTGCATAGTCCTTCACGCATGTGTTATGAGTCCTTAGGAGCATCTGCAGGTGTCTTAGGTGGTCTCTGGAGGTCTCTCGTGGTCTCTGCAGGAGGTGACCTTTTCTTGACCCTTTGGGCCCTTCTCCTTATATGGTCACAGGTTGGCTCATCACTGCCATTTGCCACAGTTGTGGTTGTCCTCGTCCAGTTTCTGCTAGTCCTTCTCTGTCTGCGGCAGGTGCCCCCGCCCTGAGAGCGACCGGGGGCATTAGGACCGCTGCGCCCTTGCTTTTCGCGCCTGTCAGGTGGGGAGTGCTGACCGTGGCGGAGCCACCTTGGGCCAGTCCTTATGGTCCCGTGTACACCTCGGGCGAGGAGTAAGAAAGTGAAGGCCCTCAGGCAATTCGAACTGACCAGAGATGAGGTTCGACTAGGGTAGAAATGGAGCCCCGCCGGAGGGCAAGGGGAGCCGGTCCTCCTCCTGGGAGCAGCGGGTCTGCAGTCGGGGACTCTCCCCTGGGCTCGGGACGCCGCCCGAGGAAAGTCCTCGCGGTTGAGAGCCCTCATCTTCCAGGTGAGTGACTGTGCACAGTTTGGATCCTCACTTCTAAAGCCGGCTGTGCAGTGTTAATCCCTCCTCCGCCCTCCTGAACCTGTGCTTTACTGGTGTTGTCGGAGCGTTGACGCCTCATTTCCAGGTAGTTTTCTGCCCCAGGCTTTGGGTTAAAATGAGGTTTCTTTCTGAATCTGTCACCTGCCTAATTTGACTACGTGAGCCTCCGCGACACAGCCCAGAGGAAAAGCAGGCAATTCTTGATGCGAACCGTCGCTGGGCAGAGCAAGGGGGAGATGCAGCTGCCCGGAGAGCCGGGCCGACGGTGGATCCCGGGTGGAATCCTAGTGGAGAGGCAGATGACAGACGATTGCAGTTAGCCAGACAAGGCTTCGAAGAAGAGGCTGTACGTTTGGCAGGACAAAAACCTGCCAATTGGTCTGAAATAAGGGAGTGTCGGAAGCGAATGGACCTGTAATGGTCTGTACTGTTTTGGAGCAAACAGCTCCGGCTATGAAAAAACAGTTTTCTAAGCATGTCCCCGCCTGGCCGGGGAAGTCAGTGGAGGAGGTAGTGTGTTTGGCTACGTTTGTATGCAGTGATGGAGATGAGGAAAGGGTTAAGGCAAAGAGACCTCAGAGGAAGGAGGAAGTAAGTGTGTTTGGGGCTGTGCTGAGGGAAGGGTTTGGAGAAAGCGGAGGGAGAGGCCGGGGAAGAGCCCGAGGAGGTGGATGGAATCAAAGTGACCGTGAGGTGCGTCTGGGTGAATGAAGTGATTGGACTTGGGGCTCGGGTGATAGGGGTGGTTCGGGTATAACTGCGGGGTGCGATCGGGGGGAGGGATCCCTCTCCGGAAGCATCCAGCTCGAGCTGGCACCTGAGAACTAATCAAAGAGGAATTGGAAACCTTCACTCGGCCTTTGCATTCTCAGTGGGATCCCAGGGTCGGACCCTGTGAGGGTGGCCGGCGTGCGTAAATCCATAGCGCCGGTGAAGGTGCCTTCCGAGTGCCGCTTGAGGTTGGCCGTGAAGCTTTGGGCGCTTTGGGATTCGTACGACTGCCCTCTGCTCGGGAGAGAAGGATGGGGGAAGCAAACGTGGTTCAATGCACATGGTGGCATCCTGGTTCCTCCCTGCAGGAGGTGCCCGGAACAGGGGTTGTGTCCTGTAAAGTACTTTACTGTGTGGAGCATCCTCCAGAAAAGCGATGATAATAATAATAATAATAATAATAATAGATAAAAATAATTTTTGGTTTCAGGGGGGTCTGCCAAGCCTGGCCAGGGTTGCTCCTGACATCAACTATATGCAATATCCTATCCCATACTATTTGCTTGCATTGACCTCCCCAGCCCCTGCGGGAGCGCTGGCAGCGTGGCACGGGACAGATCCAGCATCAGACAACCTCCTTCGCAGGCGTCTGGGCAGCATTTTGATGGGTGCGTGTGAAAATTGCATCCTCACAGTTACCTCTCGGCACGTCTACCCTTGCTTCGGTGCAGGCACACAGCCGCAAGAACGGGTTTGTGTAATGTAAAGGTACAATTCATTGCAATAAACTTTATCACAAACCTCCCCTTTTCTAGCGAGGAGCAATATTTCTATCTTGAGCTTATCACCAGAGTGCTGGAGAGCTTTCCCGACCGTTAGTTGCTCAGACAAGCACCTTCAGAAGAGTTATTAATGAGAGTGTTACATTTCTTCTCTTTGCTGGATGCCTTAGGGGTTCGGGGGAGTAAAATGCCAGCCCCCACCCTGTAGCTGCTGAAAATCAGACTTTTGGTTGCCTATCAGCAAGCACTTTCATTTCTCTGGTTTAATTTCTTCAGAGATTGGTAGTAAAGAAGGGAGGAAAAGGCACTTGCCTTCTGCAAAGACAACCCTTCCCCGAGGAGCCGGACCTTCCTCCTTTGCTCCAGTGACTCCTGATTTCATTTTTACGAGCAGTAATGACTTTCAGCCTCCCAGCAAAAGAAGCTGCGAAGCAGCCAGCCGGAGCTTTGTGCTTAGGACACAGTGAAGTGGAAGAAGTCTGGCTGCTCCAAAACTCAAAAGTGAGCGATGCAAAGCTCGGCGTCCCCTTTCCCAGCCCGGTTTTGACGATTTGATGTTTTGCAGGTGCCTGTCGGCAGTGGAGAAGGACAGAGAGGGAAGGCAAAGCATCTGCGAGTGCTGGTACACAACCTGGGATGGGATAACCTGCTTTCCGGAGGCCTCTCTCCTTCCTGCTCCATCCCATCCCAAGCCCACGGGTCCACAAATCCCGCAGCCTATGAAATCCTGAACTCCTCCAGCAATTTCCTCAATGAAATAACCACTCCGAGTCCATCCGAGTGGCTTAAGCGGGACCGAGTGAGTTCTGAGTGGGGCCGTTTCCTTCGGTGGCCTCTCCGTGCAAGGCTTGCCGCGATTTTGGGGATGCTGCAATGGCCGGGGAAGGGCGATGGGATGCTCGGAGCATCTTGCCGCGGACCCGGAGGTGCCCACTTGTCCCGTTTCCTCCTATGTTTGCTCCTGAAGCTTTAATACTAAATAACAAACAAGCAGCGGGGATCCGAGCTTGGATCACGCTGGGATTTTAAGTGCTTAGACCTCGGTGTCACCTTCCTTCGCCATGTTATTTTACACGCCGTGTCGCCTTTCAGGGCAAGCCGGGCAGTTCACCTTTGTGCCGAGCGGTGCCGGGGAGGAAGTTGACTAGAGCAAATGAATTTGCAGCATGGAAATGACGGATTAGCTCAGCTGGGAAACTAAAGTAGAGCTGGAGATAGCTGGAGGAAGCGAGGAGAGTAAAAAATGTCGCTTCTCTGGACGTTTCCGTACCGTGCTAGGACTTGGTCTGGCTAACGAGGGTTTGTTGAAGCACCAAAGGGATGGAGGCCGTGCCAAAGCGAGACCTTCCTGAAACGCCCTGATATTTTCCAGGCAATGTTGATGAAAGTCGGAGCCGCCCCGTAACGTGTAGTTTCACAACGGTTTGCACCTCACTTGTCTTTTGGCAGCTTGTGCTTTCAAATACAGCAAAACGCTGCTTACGCCTTTCTCCCCGGCAGGGTGCGGCGTTTAGACCCCATTTCTCTCTTCCGGATAGTTTTTGCTCAGAGCAGAGCTGGCTTCTCCCCATCCGCTAAGTTTTGCAAGCGGGAAGAGTTTTGGGGTGCGTGGCTTTAAATAACTGCCTGGATCTGCATCCGGTAGATCCTGATGTCATAAACGGTCACTTTTTGTGTCTCTGGAGTTGGTGCACACTGGGTGCCACTGAGCTCCTCTCGGTGAGGTCTACCCCAGTGTCCCGGGATTGATCTGGAGGTTCAGTTTTCCCCAAGACCGGTGACCGACGTGAGGATGAACCGGAATGGGGGTTACAAAATGACCCTTCTGGAAGAGTTACAGGTAGCGCGGCCGGGGCTCTGCCCAGGGGCTGATCATCCCCCGGAGAGTGGGAAAACTCTCCCCGAAATGCCATTGGCACTTCCCCGGAGCGCAGCAGGATGGGCAGGGGGAGATGCTCTGCACCGGGGAGGGCTGCCAGGGGCAGGTTTAGCGTCGCTGGTCGGTGCAGGGAGGGAAAACGCTTTCTAAGAGAGAAGGAGACTTTCCCCGTGTCACCCGCGGGGCGTTTGAAAGCTGCGACTCCCAAATCGCTCCTTTTATTCCCACTCCGACAGCCACGTAACAGGCTCGAGTTTGTGATTTCATTTAAATGGCGATTTCATTCAAATCGCGATTTCATTTAAATTGCGATTTTAAGCGATTTTATTAAGCCCTTTCCCCCCGTGCCTTGTCCGAGGTTGGGGTTGGGGTAGCGACTCGGCTGTGAGACATGGTTGGGTTTTTATTTCTTTGAACGCAGCCTGGGAATCCCCTTCCCCAGCCCTGGTGGCAGGGGGAAAAGAGACGCCAAAGGACTTCTTTCTGCTGGCTCCTGTAGTTCTCCTTCGGCTTTTGAGGCAGAACTGCTCTTCATGCAGCGCCGGCAGTGGTATTTCAGCCGAGGAGGGCATTGGCTCTCAGCCCTTGGCTTTTGCAAGGAGAAAAACGATGTGTTCCATGGAAAGCACGCTTGCACCAAGGGAAGCCCGAGCCTCGCTGGGCCAAAGACGAAGCTTTGCCCTTGCAGGTTCTTGAGGGCCTTGGGAGGTTGTTGGTGGCCATGTCCTGTGGCCGTATGGTGAATACTTCCAGGCACACGTTATATACCGTATAGGTGATGTTACGGGCTGTTTTATTTGGGTATGGGAAGACAAAGCTCCTACAAGTCCGTGTTTTTAGGGCCGTGCCTGGAGGAGGAGGAGGAGGAGGAGGCACGCAGAGGCGAGATGCTCGTGGACTGGCGTGGACGCAGGGGTGGATGATGGCCGGGAGGACGTACGGGAGCTCGACACACGCAGCCCCAACTTTTACCTTCTTCTCATTGCTAAACAGAGACATGACGAAGAGGCAGTGATTGACCAGGGAAGAACGAGCAACGTTGTCAGTATTCACTATGAGAAGGAGGAGTTGGAAGGTGAGTCTCTGCTGAGATCCTGGCAGAGGGGCCAGCAGCCCAGGGCGTTTTCCCGTAGCACAAAGTCCCTACAACGTCCCTTGCTCGGTGTCACGTCATGTGCAGCAAAACGTGCCGTGCTTCTTGATAAAGCAGCACAGTTATTTTGACATTTTTTCTTATTACGGCTCTTAAACAGAGGGAGAAAGCCCCCGCGGAGGCCACGGTGTGAGTTTTAGCCGTGGGCCTGGGTAGTTCATGGCTTGTTTTCTCACAGAAGCTGCTTCTGACTTGGAGAGGTCAGGAGAAGAATTGGATGGCTGCAGATGCTGTGATTGTCTTTTTTTGTTCTGGAGTTGATTATCATGGGACCGATTTGATCTTCTCTTGTCGCCTTGTGCCATACAAAGATTTTAAAAATAATTACTTTCTGTCGCTGCTTAATGAGCAAGTGTGAGTGTTGTCCAGCCGAAGCTGGAATTTGAGAAGAGGTTCGCTGCTTTGAGGGCACTTTTAGATGAGCCGGAGCCATCACTTGTTGTTGCTCTGTTGTTGCAAAGCTTGAGTACAATAGGCTTGGAAGAAAGGAGGTCCAGTGAAAATAAAATTAAGAGAAGTTGTTTTTTTTCTCCTGGGATTTAACCGTGGCTTAGCGAGGCACCGGCCGCGTCAACCACTGCCACAATGCCGAAAGCGCTGCAAATGCCGCTTTATTGCAGGCCACCGGACCGTGTACGTGGGCGTGCAGAAGCCGCTGGCGAGGCAGAGCCGCCGGCATCACCGACCCCGCAGCCAGAAGCCTCGGAAACGGGAAGGGGAGAAGGACTCTGCCCCGACGGAGCAGGGCTACCACTGTAAGTCCCGCCACAGCATTCACGAAGCTCCTCGGGGCTACGTGGGCACTGGGGTCTTCTGCAAGCAGGTCCATGTGGCCCAGGGGAGAGGGGCCAGCCCGATATTTGTGGCTGAACTGGTGCCGATCCGATGGCCACTTTGCATGTGAGCGTGACGGGCCGTATTCAGGCGCGGTAACGGGACGGGGCTTTGTCTTCTGCCCCCAGACACCCCGTCCCAGCGGGTGCAGTTCATCCTCGGGACCGAGGAGGACGAGCAGCACGTCCCTCGTGACTTGTTCACCGAGCTGGATGAGATCTGCGTGAAAGAGGGCGAAGATGCCGGGTGGAAGGAAACGGCAAGGTAAATCCCTGCTGCCGGCTGCGGTGGGAGAGGAGTCCCCGCGCCGGCAGCACGTGCGGGCACTGCTTTCCGCTCTCCGGGACGCAAAGCTTTTGCAGCTGCAGGTGGCGATGTGAGGAGCCTGCTCCTCTTGCTACCCCGTAGCTCTATGAAAGGGCTTGCAGAGCTGAGGCTGTTTTCTTGCCGTGGGGCTGATCGCACCCGATGTCCGCAGGTGGCTGAAGTTTGAGGAGGATGTGGAAGATGGCGGCGAGCGCTGGAGCAAGCCCTACGTGGCCACGCTGTCCTTGCACAGCCTCTCTGAGCTGAGGAGCTGCATCATCAACGGCACGGTGCTGCTGGACATTTGCGCCAACAGCATGGAAGAGATTGCAGGTACCGTGGGCGCCACATGCCTCCGGGAACAGCCGAGCTCGGTTTGCCGCGGTGCCCTTCACTCCCGAATCCAACCCTGCCCCAACGGCACGTCCTTTTCCAGAAGCGCCACTGTGTTTTTCAGTCGTGAGTTGTCTTTGGATGCAGACTGGGCGTGCAACAGTCACGCCAGCTTTTTCTTCCACGATGGGATCCTTTTGAAAGCAATTTGTGGGGTTAGAGAAGTGATTAGAGAATATCCTCCAGCCAAAAAGGAGTGTGTGTCAGGGCGTAGCTCTCCGAAAGACGGAGCCCGCGTAAGAGCTGAACCTCCTCAAATCAAGTATTTATCACAAGCCGTTTCCTCACGTTCTTTTTAATCTTTTGCCTTCACATCCAGGATTTCAGAGTTGTAAAGGCCGAGTTTGTCTGGCAGATGCCCAAGCAGTGTATTTCTGTGGGGAAGAGAATTGAAGTTCCTTGAAAAAGCAGCTTTGGAGAAATGATCTTTGGCTGGCAGGTCTCCATGCAGCCCTTTCAAGAGCTGGAGAAGTCGCAGCTCTTCTTAGCCCATTTCTCCCTGGGCTCGGCAAATTGCAGTCGATCGGCCAAGGGAACTCTGGGAAAGTCTGAGCTATGGATTGCTTATAATTTGGTTAAATGTGTAGAGTCAGGCAGAAAGGCCAGATGGGGCAAGAAAATTGCCTTATTTAGACTGGGAAAGAACTCTCTTAGCGGCGTGGTGAATACGCACTTTGATGATGTTTCTTAGCAAAGGACAATTCTTGCTTTTGCTGCAACCGCTGAACTGTATGAAAATGTCTTGCGAAGCAAGGCGGAGCCCGCGTTAGGCTGTCCCGCGTGGCACAGCCTTCCCCGGGGGCTTCGAGGGCCAGGACTTGGGGGCGTTTCTGCTCTGACGGCTTCATTTCCCTTTGCCATCCCCAGATATGATCCTGGGCCAGCAAGAACAGTCCGTGGAGTTTGACGAGCGCATGCGGGCCAAAGTTCGACAAGTCCTTTTGAAGCAGCACCACCATCAGAACGAGAAGAAAAGAAACAACCTTCTCCCCATCGTCTGCTCGTTTGCAGATGTGAGGGAGAAGCAGTCAGACCCGCACGTCCTCGACAAGCCAGGTGAGGGTTCCTGCAGGGCTTTGGCAGCAGGTGAGGGTTTCTGCCAGGCTATGGCAGCAGGTGAGGGTTTCTGCAGGGCTTTTGGCAGCAGGTGAAGGTTTCTGCAGGGCTTTGGCCCCTTTAGACTTGCCCTGGCAAAGGAGAAGCGTCCCAGTTGCTCTTTGTCCCTCCTCCTGAGTGTCTTTCTTTGTCCCACCAGCCCAAACACTCACCCCTCATCCTTCTCCCACCACTGCAGAAGCTAAAAATGGGGTGAGCCATGAGGCCAGCGCAATGGATTTCAGCAAGGTGAGACACTCGTGGCTTTCTTACGCCTTTAGGGCCAGATTTGCTCTTGCAACCTTGGCTGCAGAGTGTGCTGCAGAGTGCTGTGGGCTTTGCTTTTGGGGTAACTGCCTGAAAATCGCTTGTCGTGCCCAGGCGGAGCTGCACTTCATGAAGAAAATTCCCAGAGGGGCTGAAGCGTCCAACGTGCTCGTAGGAGAGCTGGATTTCCTTCGCCAGCCCATCGTGGCATTTGTCCGCCTGACCCCGGCTGTCCTCCTCTCGGGCATGACGGAAGTTCCCATCCCAACCAGGTCCGAATGAGGAGCACAAAGTTTTGACTGAAAAAAAAAAAAACAACCCCAAGAAAACATCGAATTGCATGCATCGGTTTGGCGTCCCAAGGGAACAAGGCCAGTGGGAGCAAGCACGTTTCTCGCACCCACATCTCCTTGCCTTCGTTTCTCCCTTCCCTGCTGTAGCTTTTAAACCCACTGGCCAACTGTACGGAAAGTTGGCCCAAAAACTAGATTTGCGATCGGTTCTGATGAATGTCAAATTCATCACCGGAGTCGGTGAGCCTACGTGTCCCCTCTCGAGCCGCGCTCTGGGCTGGGAGCTCCCAGGGATTTCCTTGGGTGCTCTTTGAGCAAGGGCATGTTCTTCTCTCTCACTGTGTTTTCCTTGCCCAGGTTCCTGTTTGTTTTGCTTGGACCGGAAGGAAAAGCCCACCAGTACCATGAGATCGGCAGGTCCATGGCTACTCTCATGACGGATGAGGTGCGACGAGCTAAGCGAGATCTCCGGGTCCTTTTTGGCTTTCTTCACCTCTCCCTGTCTCTGTAGTAGTGAGGAAGAGGCTTTGCTGTGCCAGCTGCCCGCAGCTCTCCAAATAGCCCACCCTTGGTTTGCACCCCAAAGCAAACCTGCGGAGTTGCATCACCCCCCATCCCGGAGGCTGAAATCCCACCCGGGGTGCATCCTGCACCTCATCCTTCTCCCCGGGTGCCCAGCACGCTGTCCCCAGTGGTGGCATTGCCAGGGCCGGTCCAACTTCTCCTCTTTCAGCAAAAGGCTGTGGTGTGCCGTGGGGGACGGGAGCCTCCTGGAGATGATTACAAATACCACCATGCGCAGATGTTCCTTTTGGGGGAACATTCCCTGCCCTTTCCAACAGGACCTGTGGGGAAAACTATCTTGCCCCCTTTAGCCAAGGGCTTATTGCCCTGCTGAGGACATCCGCGATGGGTTGTCCTCTCACCGGGTTGTCTCCTATCGGCAGGTTTTCCGTGACGTTGCCTATAAAGCCAAGAACCGGGCTGACCTCGTGGCCGGCATCGAGGAGTTCCTGGATGAGGTCACGGTCTTGCCGCCAGGAGAGTGGGATCCCTCGATCCGAATCGAGCCCCCGAAAAACGTCCCTTCGCAGGTGGGTGCTGCGGAGGAGGAGGGAGGCGCGAGGGGGGCGGGCAGGATGGCAGCACGGCTGGGGATGCTGTTCAGGGGCCCAGGTTCACAAGGTCCCAGTTTGACACAGTCACCTACCCAGACCGGCAGCAAAACAAGCCAGTGGTTCAAATACGTATCTTGATCTTATTTCCATTGTAACAGGAAAAAAGGAAGGTGCCAGGAGCTCTCGATGACAGTGCTTCTCAGAGCAAGGCGGAGAAACACAGTGGTCCTGAACTGGAGCGGACAGGAAGGTGTGAGCTTGAATAGTTTGGTGTTTTTTTTTCTGTTTGCCTCTAAAACCTGAGCACGCCCCTCCCTTCTAGCAGGTTTTGGGGGTTAGTTGGTTCAGTGAAGGGGCTCCACGTTACCAGCTTGGTCCCCTGGGCTGGGCAGGTGGGAGATCTGGGCAGCTGGGCTCAGCCACAGCATCACTGCACACAGGTTTTCTTGATTTGGGGTGGAAGCAGATGTGTCAATACCTCCAGGTAGAGCTCTGCTGCTTCTCAAAGCCAGGGACTGTTGCAAGAAGAGGGGATGGGCTCTCAGGTTAGGTCTGTTGTGGTTGTGGTTGTGGTTGTTGGCGGGTTCTTTTGTGTGCCTCTGCTTCTACTGGGTATAAAATGGGAGAAGGAGACTGCTTCTGTTTAGCAATGCAAGTTACTCTGTGCTGGTGATGGCCCTTCTTCCAGGAGAACAGTGTCTATTTTTTCCTTCCTCCAGGCTCTTTGGAGGTTTGGTCCTGGATGTGAAGCGAAAAGCCCCGTGGTTCTGGAGCGACTTTCGGGATGGTCTGAGCCTGCAGTGTCTGGCGTCCTTCCTCTTCCTCTACTGTGCCTGCATGTCCCCTGTCATCACCTTTGGGGGCCTGCTGGGGGAGGCGACCAATGGCCACATAGTGAGCAGCTCTCTCTGTTGGGTGGCATGGGGGAGGATAACACTCATGCAAAAGTCCTTGCTGCAGTGAATTTGCTTTGTTGGTTCCCCCCCCCCCCCCAGCCCCTAACGATTTATTTACTCACTGCTGCCTCTCTTGCCCGGACAGAGTGCCATGGAGTCGCTGCTGGGCGCGTCCATGACCGGCGTGGTGTATTCCCTCTTTGCTGGCCAGCCTCTCACCATCCTCGGCAGCACGGGACCCGTCCTCGTGTTTGAGAAGATCCTCTACAAATTCTGCAAGTAAGGCTGGCTGCTTTGGCCGAGTGCTGCGAGGCTTCAGCAGGCAGCAGTCATGGAGAAAAGATGTTTTTCTTTTCTTTTTCTCAGTGTTAGTTGTTAGATTTAGTTTGTCTTCTGTGTCACAGACATGGCACACTGCTGCTTTAGTCCGTGGTGGTGCCAGAGCCCTCGGTCTCTGAAGGCTGGATGGGGTGGTCTGGGGTTTTTCGGGTGAAAGTGAAGCAGTGGGAGGAGGAGAGCCCACAAGGATGTGGATGCCCAAGATGGGTTGCAGAAGGAAGATGAGACAAATCACTCTGGTTTAGGAATGAGGGAAGATTTGCTTCCCTCTGGGTACAAACCCAGGCACTTTTCAGCCTGATTTTTTGCTGGAAGTGGAAATATATTTTGCCCAAATATCCAGGTAGTTTTCTGCTGGAATATTTTGAGTTGTGATGACTCGATTGAAAACGTAGGAGCTTTCCATGTGAAATGGGTGTTTTCCGTGACAGTCCTTCTGTTGTGATGACTTTGATCCTTCCTGCAATGAAATTTCTTATTAAGCCCCAACTGGCTGGCAGCAGGTGACTGGGTGCAAAACCAGCTGGTTTTGGTGTTGAAAGGGCCTCAGGGTGATGTGGGAGAGCACCAGCTTCCACAACAGGGACCTGACCTCAATTAGCCTCCAAGGTGTTAACACCAGACAATTGCCAACTAGTGACAATTAAATAATTGGCCTCTCCTCCTGTGGGTCCACACCCTGCACCACAGCCCCAAGGCTGTCTGGAGTAGTCTGTGGAAACTGCATTTATCATCCGCAGCCTTGACAGGCTCCTACATTGCTCCCGATTTTCCCCGAAGGCAGGCATGGCTTGGAGCCTCTTGCTGGCCTTGCGTTTTGTTTTGGTTTTGCAGGGAGTACACGCTCTCCTACCTCTCTCTGCGGGCGTGCATCGGGCTGTGGACCGCCTTCTTCTGCATCGTGCTGGTGGCCACCGACGCCAGCTCTTTGGTGTGCTACATCACCCGCTTCACGGAAGAAGCCTTTGCCTCCCTCATCTGCCTCATCTTCATCTACGAGGCTCTAGAGAAGCTGAGTCACCTGCGAGAGACCTACCCTGTGCACATGCACAGCAAGCTCGACTTCCTCACCATCTACTCGTGGGTTTTTTCCCTCCTAAAACGCCGCTGCCCCTTGGCAGGAGCTCAGGGCTGCGCCTCCATCGCCTTTCCCTTACGCCTGTCTCGGCTTCTCTCCTCGCAGCTGTAAGTGTGAGGCACCGACCCATCCCAGCAACGAAACCCTGCGTTTCTGGGAGAGCAACAAGATCAACGTGTCTGGCATCGCCTGGGAAAACCTCACGGTGACTGTAAGTGCCCCGAGCCACTGCTTCCTCGCGCCGCGGCCACGGGGTCCAGGGGCATTTGCGTGGTGCAAAACTCGGAGCCCTTCAGGTGGTGATGGGCTTGAAACTGTGCTAGTGCTGCTCTGAAAAGGCATTGCTGAAATCCAATGTCTGTGGCTACGTGCATAAATTTGCCTGTCTGAGCAGCCTCTCGGGCTGTTGTTGCTGGGAGCAGAGCCCCAGGCATAGCATGGGAGGCTCTTCTGGACATCGTCATCCCCTCTTGGCCACGTCCCCTCTGTGAGGCCTCCCCTGGGAAGGGACGGTTTGTCTCTTCTCCTTTCCTGTCACGGTTGCCTTAGCCCTCCGTCCCCGTTCCCTCTGTCTCTATCCCCAAGAATTTCCAGCCTTTCCTTCCCCTCTGGCGTCTTCTTCAGCCATGGTTACCTGCCATTCAAGCGGAGGATGTGCCGGGGGTCTGTGGTATGGTGTCCCGTCACATCTCCTCTCCGCTCTCCTCTGTGTAGTTCGATGTGTCCCTTGTTCAGCTGCTGCTGCTGCTGCTGCTGCTCCTTACATAGAAATCTCCATCGGCAGCAGCAGTTACAAGGTCACGGATCTTGGACCAAGGTCCTCAAAACCCCCTGAGTTATCTGAGGTTTCCTTGCCGCACGTGCCCTGCCTCTGTGTCCTGATGCTCTGTTTCTCCAGGAATGTCGGGACTTGCATGGAGAGTTTCAAGGACCTGCCTGTGGACGCAATGGCCCCTACACGCCTAATGTCCTCTTCTGGTGCTGCATCCTCTTCTTCTCCACCTTTGTCCTGTCGAGCTTACTGAAGAAGTTTAAAACCAGCCGTTACTTCCCAACCAGAGTAGGTAGAAGATGGTGGCCAGCAGCAGTCTCCCCACTCATTTCCCACAATGGCTTTCCTGGAGCACTAAGCAGTATTTGCCACCCCTTGGTCAAGCTGGGAAACGCTGACCTTGAAGGCCAAGCTCTCCACCAGCTTGGATGTCCCTCGCTCATTTGCAGGAGTGCAAAACGATGGTAGCATTTCCCACCTGCCTCGCGACCTGCCCCAGGGCGATTTTGTGCTCAGGCGGTGGGAGATGGGGTCTTCCAAAGCTGCTTTTTTTTCTTCACCTTCTGTGCGTTGTGTGCTCAAGGGGAAAGTTGCTTGAAATGAGGAGCTGCCACGGAAAAAGACACTGTTTCTTCCTTTTGAGGAGCAAATGATGCCTCAGTGCCTTCTTCCCATTGTAGCTGTGAGCGTGGCTGTAGTGGCAGACATCTGCTTCCTTATTTTTCCAAGATGTTTTTAAGGTTTGAGTTAAACCAACCCTTTTCCACCTAATTAACCTCTTTTCATTGTCTGACACCCGATCTCACGGGGACAAACACAGCAAGAGTATCTAACCAAGGGGTTTGGCTGCACGTCCTCAGAGCGGTGGGATGTTGTTAACCAGCCTTAATGTTGTTGGTGTCCCTAACTTCCCCATGCCACGTTATGGCGCCGTCTGCGATGCCCCTTTCAGCTCTGGTTTCTCGCCCCAGGTACGGTCCACAGTAAGCGACTTTGCCGTTTTCCTCAGCATCGTCGTCATGGTGCTCATCGACTTCATGGTTGGGATCCCCTCACCGAAGCTCCACGTCCCCGATAAGTTCAAGGTAATGGGGTGTTTTGGCACGGAGCTGGTTTCAGCCCTTGGGGATGCCACAAGGCGAGGCCGGGGCAGGACAGGGCCGAGTCTGGGGGAGATGCTGGTGGTGTGACCATCTCCTCTTGCGCCTCCAAGTGCATTGTTTCCTTCTGGAAACAGGGCGACAGCCCCAAAACTAGGCAGCTACAGGAGAAGTGTCTGTAGGTGCTTGCGAAGAGGCCGCTGGCAGTGCTGACCCCCATGGGAGAGGGTGACATGAAGCCAGGGCTGGGAGATGCTCTGAGCCAGGGGTGGAGGGGAAAACCAAAGCCAGTGGGGTGGCTGGTCTGGGAGATGATGCTGGTGTGTGTGCTTTGTTGCAGCCTACCAGAGACGACCGCGGGTGGTTCATCAACCCCCTAGGAGCCAACCCTTGGTGGACGGTGTTGGCTGCGCTCATCCCAGCTCTGCTCTGCACCATCTTGGTATTCATGGACCAGCAGATCTCTGCCGTTATTGTGAACAGGAAGGAGCACAGGCTGAAGGTAAGGGGCTGCAAGAGACGACCCCGTCCCCAACCCGCTCGGGGCTGCAGGTCTGGGGAGAAGCTCCTATTCCAAAAGCTTTGTGAAGGCAGTGGTTTGGGACAACGTCAGGCTGCGTGGCAGGATGCTCTCCTGGACTGATGATGCCACAGGGAGCAAACGACAGGGGAGTTCAGATGAGCAATCTTCCCGAGCAGCAAATTCATCTTGGAGCAATAGAGAAGAGCGTTTTTGTTTTAAAATGTCAGCAGCAGCTGGGGGAACGACTCAGTCTGATGAGCTGCCAGGGATAACTCTTACTTGCACAGAACACAGCTTGCTTGCCAGTGGTGGAAATTTCTTTCTGAATGAATGAAAAAAATGTGAACTTGGTTGGGGTCTTTTTTTGGGGGGAAGTAGATACCACACAAACGCTCCAAATCCACTTTGTCTGAACTCCAGCCAGATTTTCACGCAAGGTGCTTGCGCAAAGCCTGGATACCTCCTTATTTATCTCCAAGTCTTGTTTTGAATTTTCAAGAAGTTGACTCGAGCTTGAGTAGGGTTTGAGTCTGGCTTGCGACGTGGTCCTGGCTCTTGTGCTGTGGGATGCTCTGTTTCTTGTTTTGCTGCCTGCAGAAAGGATGCGGGTACCACCTGGACCTCTTTGTGGTGGCTGTGATGCTCGGGGTGTGCTCTGTGATGGGGCTGCCCTGGTTTGTGGCTGCGACCGTCCTGTCCATCAGCCATGTGAATAGCCTCAAAGTGGAGTCTGAGTGCTCGGCTCCAGGAGAACAACCCAAGTTTTTGGGGATACGAGAGCAGAGAGTCACTGGCTTGATGATCTTTGTGCTCATGGGCTGCTCTGTCTTCTTCACTTCTGTGTTAAAGGTAAGAGGAAAATGCGGAACGCCCAACAGCCACAAGCTTCTTTGGAGGTTATACAAAAATAGTCCCCTCTCTCCAGGCCTGAGTAGTTGTGGAGCGGAGGAGGAGGTGATCCCAAACCTTGGGGCTTGACCCACGGTGGGAAGCAGCCTCGGTGATGCTTTCCAGCCCTTCAGACCCCAGTTTGGTGCGCTCGAGGCAAGCGAGCAAGACAACTGCTTTAGTTTTCAGGTGTCTTTCAGGCCCACCCGTGTGTACGGGTTACAATGCAGCCTCTTCAGACCAGTACGTCTGCTCTCTTTCAAACAGGCAGCACTTTATTGGTTGCCGTTTGCCCCCGCAAATGCCTCCGAACAGCCCTTCCCAGTAGCTAAACACACTGACATCATCCCCACGGGCTTCCTTGCCTGTTCCTCCCACAAGGTAATCTCCTCTCTAGGCTAAAAGGAGGCACGTCGCTTTGGCGTGTTGCCGCTGGAAGATGTAGAAATGTTTTTCTACCGTCACGGAACGCGGCATATGGTAGCATGGGTGAAATCACCTATTTTCCCCCAGCCTTTCTGGAAAATGGCATTCTTCTGACAAAACGTATCTCAAAAGTTCAGCCGAAAGCAGAGCATTAGCTCGCTGGCACGCACAAAATCTCTGCCGGTTAAAATCCGGCACATCTCTAACCCTGTGGAAACTGTGGAAGGCTTTAGGCAAGTTTAGGCAGTGCCTGTAGAGGAGAGTGGTAATACTGAAAATGCAATTTAAAAAAAGAAATTGTGGCCTTCTTTTTTTTTTTTTTCTTTTCTTCCAGTTTATACCCATGCCTGTGCTTTACGGTGTCTTTCTCTACATGGGTGTGTCGTCGCTCCGAGGAATTCAGGTAGGGACATTTTCACAGCGTGCAGCACGTCTGCTCCCTGGTATTTCATCTGCGTAGGAGCAGGGAAACAGCAGTGGGAGTGGGGACAAACCTCTCCGAAAGCAAGCAATGAACATATTTAGCGTAAGAAAAAGCTTGGTGGAGGCACAGGAGGTGTGTAGGGCTGGGAGGACCAGGCAAGTTCAGCGCGCTCTGTTTCCCGGCTTAGGGCAGGTCAGTGTTTGGTTACGTGCAAGTGGGGGAATTCCGTGCAAAGGGAAGGCAGTTTCTGCCACTGGTGGAAATCCTTGCTGGGGGATTCAGAGGGCCGAGAAATGCCAATAATAGAATCATGTGGAATAACTGGAGTTTGGTGGGCAGCTCTCATGGGCCAGCTGGCTGATAGGTGGAGCGGAGGGAAGACGGGTGCTGCTCCCAGGAGGAAGATAGTGGGAGCCACGATTTCCCATTGCAGGCGAGATCCTGAAAACTCCCTCCACGCCTCAAGAGGGCCAGAAACTTTCCGCAGTGCCAAGGTGGCAACTTTTCCACTTTTTTGTTTTGCAGTTCTTCGATCGCTTGAAGCTGTTTTGGATGCCGGCGAAACACCAGCCGGATTTCATCTACCTGCGGCACGTCCCCTTGCGAAAGGTGCATTTCTTCACCATGATCCAGCTGATCTGCCTCGTCCTGCTCTGGGCCATCAAGGTGTCCCGTGCTGCCATCATCTTTCCCCTGATGGTAAGAGCCGGTGCTGCTTGGCAGCGGGATGTTTGCAGCGCTGGAGGGAGATGGAGCATCATCTCTGGCCTCACCGCATCTTCCCTCTTATTCGTGAAGGTTTTGGCTCTCGTTTTTGTGCGGAAAGTGATGGATTTCTGCTTCTCAAAGCGAGAGCTCAGCTTTCTGGATGACCTCATGCCAGAAAGCAAGCAGCAGCAGAAGTTGGACGATGCCAAAAATGAAGGCGAAGAAGAAGAGGTAAAGCTTGCTGGGTGCTCGGGGCTGGCCCTCTGCCTCGGGCTGTGAGATTGCCTGTTCCTATCACAGCTTGTCTTCAGGTGTTGGGGGAAGATCAGAGCTGCGTAGAAATCGATTCTAATATGTTTTTACGGGGCGTTTAGTTTATCTCCACTTTGCCCAAAGGCAGAGAGCTTGATTTGTCCCCTTTTTACGTCAGGAGTCCCAAGAGGTGATGGGAGCTGCTGCTGCAAATTCCGTTCAGCTGCAGCTGGGGAAGACCAGCGACTTGGATATCCCAAGGCAACACCGTGACAGGTAAAGCCCCACCAAGCACCAGGACCCCGGGCAAGATGAGTTTGAAGGTGTTTGGCACAATTTTCTCCACCTGCATCTTTATTGAGCATCCCATAGAAACCAGCAGTCAGGTTGGTGGGGAAAGTCAAATATACGGGCAGGGCTGCAGGAGGTGATCGCGGGGCTCTGGCCGCAAGCAGAGTGGCTGCGCAGCTCACGATTGACCCCCAAAACTTGCGTCGTCAGTGACTTTAGGGTAGCTGGAGACCCTCACACTTCAAAATGAGGAGTTGCGGGCATGATCTGTAGCAGCAGTGGCTCAGGAGCCCGCTGCAGGGCTAAACACCAGCAAGAGCCTTTGCGCGGAGCTGTTGCTCTGCAGCTCTCAGGCTTGCCTCCCAAAACTCCTCATCCAGCAAAACCTCCCGTGCTTATGCCGAGCTTTGATTCTGCGGGTCCCCCTGTTCCTCTTGCTGATGCTGATGCACTCGCTGGCATCAGTTCCCATAATCACGGGGAATATTTTGCTATGTAAAATATTTCCTGCAGGGCTGGTCCTTTCGAGATTAATATCTCGGATGAAATGTCGAAAACGACCGTCTGGCAGGCTCTCCCTGTGAACACGGAAACGGTCTGAATCCGGGGAGGAAAGAGGTAAAGGATTGCATGTGAACGTGACCGTGCTCCTCTGCAAGCGATGGCGCGTGCCTATGGTTTTCCCGTGCTTTGGCCGGCAAGGCCGAGCAAACGGCCCTTCCCTGGGAAGAGGCAGCGAGGACCGTGGCATGCAAACCAGCTCCTCTCTGCCGGGGTGGTCCCACGAACGGGGCCGAATCAGCAGCAGCCGGCAGGTCTTCCACTGATGATGTTCTCCCTCTTTTTCTCTTTCTTCCCCCGCCCAGTTTTCACATTTAGGACTCTTGGCTTTGAAGGAGAGGAGTGAGAACGTGACTCAGGGATGTGCCAACACAGACACGGGGAGAAACTGTTGTTTGTTATTTTTTCCAACTGGCGGATTCCCATTAAAGCCATGCAGATGTTTTCAGTTATCCTTGGTGTGCTTCAGGCATTCAGTATCTCTCGAGCAGCAAACTGAGGCGCACATCACAGTCCATGGGAGTTGGGTGGTGGTAAGCCTCCGTGTGTACGTGTGTGTGGTGGTGCGGTTTTGTAGTGGTAGAGGGACTGCTACCGCTTTATCATTCAGTGCTATCTTTTTAATATCTAATTCCTCCTCTCCTTTCTCTTTTTTCCCCAGTAAAAACTCAGCAACCCGGTCTAGTTGAAGATGTCCCTGCCCACGGCAGGGGGGTTGGACTGGATGACCTTTAGAGGTCCCTTCCAACCCAAACTATTCTATGATTCTATAATGTACAAAACCGTTTTCTGTTCTATTTGACGCATTCTCCACTTCCTTCTTCATCACGACCGGGTTCTTGGTCTGGTTTTGTTGTCCCAAATGCGGGCTCGTTGCCCGGTGCGCAATGCCAATTCACACACCGCGACGAGGTATTTCCATTTCTTTATTCTAGTTTGCGCAAAGTAGGGAGCTAGGTGGTAGCCCACAAAAGACTAGCTCTCCGATTATCAAAACCTTTCGCTAGTTATAGTCTCTGTCAAATGGTCTTCTCGCCTCTTATGCTAATTCGTTTGCATGCTCAGTGTCTCTCCGCATTTGGGTCGGAGGGTTTCTTGGGTCGGTGGGCCGTGAGTCGGTGGTCGTGATCTCCCCCTGCCGCAATTGCCTCTTCTTCACCTTTAGCTTCATGCTTCAACCGCTGCTGCTCGGTTCCTGCAGCAAATTGGTTATTTCAGGCTTGGATCGCCACTATCCATTCTTTGAGGTTTCGCTTGACAGAGACTTCACTTAGCAAAAGAGGTTATTGTGTCACAGTTTTCTTAGATCCTACGTTAAACAGCCACTTGAATGCTTAACAAAAGCATTGGGCAAAATATTGCACATGAATCAATGACAGCCTCCTGCAAACTTACATCACTTTGGGGTCCTGCCTTTAATTCACTCTTAGGTCTCTCACTGGTGCGAGAGGGATGCTCTCCATGGCGGGGCAGCGTAAAGAGCGTCCGAGCAGTTGGGCTAAGGCGAAGGAAAAGCACTTGCTGCCTGCGCTCCGGTTTTACATCTTTTTTTTTTTCTTTTGCTTTGGCTCTGCCATCAGCCTGGAAGCTGCAAAATGCAGAAATGCCACCTTCTTGTCCCCTGGCTGTAAACTGAATATAAGGGAGTGCTTCAAATCGAAAACCTTGAATACGCTGTATGGTCATGGGAGCGGGCAGGTACCGCACACAGCTGGGGCTCTGTGCCCCTGGGCTGCCCCCTCCGTTGTTCCTCCACTTTCCTTAAGCAGAGATGGTTCTCGTGCTCTCTTTGCCTTTTGGGGGGTTGTTGGGCTGCGGTGTCAGCCCCGGCACGTGCGTTTGAGTCGGGTGGCCATGGAGCCTGGGAGGAGAGGACAGCCCAGAAGAAAAGGTCCCCTTGCAGCCCTCCACCTTGCTGTGGGCTCAGCGCGTGCTCCAGGCTGTTGGCGTCTGCAACCGGTGCCCCGAGCCCAGCTGGGACGGATGCACGAACCCTCCTGCCATCGGCTTGTCCCATCCGCTGCGGGAGCCTTTTCGTGCATCAAACCAGCCCAAACCGACAACGGCAAGGTGTTGCTCCGTGCAAAGGGGTGGGGAAAAGAAAACACCAAATTGCTCTGGAAGGATGAAAGCGGCACATCACCAAGCCGGGCCAAAATGAGACGGCGTTTACGGCATGGGGTTTTGCAAACTGTCGTGTGACTACTGCCAGCGTGGCGTGGTGAGTGTCGGAGGGGGAGGAAACCGGTTTAGCTCTTCAGGAAGGAGGGGAGGCAAAAGAGCAAAGGCTTGGAGGAAGGGAAAGGTGCAAAGGCTGGGTTTTCTGGCTGCTATTCCTCCGTGGTGCCCATGCCCGTCCTGTCCATGCTGCCTTCCTGTGCCTGGCTCTGAGGAAGGGACTGTGCTTGCTGCTCCGACATGCTGTCTCTCCCTCCCCAGAGAGACAAGGTCCCGGTGGAGGAGATCCCTGATCTCTCCACCATTTGGAAAATAGACTTTAATTCCCGTGGAGGTATAGGCATTAAGCCCGTGAACCGCAGTGGGTGCGGCGCTGGGTGGTTGTGGTAGCAGTCCTGTGGCTGCCCTGCCCCTAAAAGGGACTTACTGGGCTTCTACTAGAGGAGAATTTTGTTTTTCCCTTTTGATTTTCCTCTCTTTAAGAGGAGAGAGCCGGGCTGAACTCCGCTCCCTCCTGGTAGGGTCCCGGGCCAGGGGCTGGGATTGTTTTCAGCATGTGCCTGGCATCTCTCCAGCTTAGAAAGAAAGAAAGAAAGAACGAACGAACCCCCCCCCGGAAGGGAAACGATGCCGGTTTTAATGAGGAGCGGGCTGGGTCCAGCTCTGCGGGGGTCTGCGTCTCCCCTGGCCTCAGGGGGCTGCAAAACGTTGGCAGCTGCCTTGGCAGTTGCTTATTGAAAAAGTAAAGCAGGCTTCCTCGACGTGCCCGAGCGCAGCCGTCTTCTCCATTTGAAGCTTTGCTTTTGCTGTTTACAGGGCTAGCATTTGTTCTTTCTTTATTTTAATTTTTTGAATTAAATGAAAGCTGAGGTCTTGCTTCATGACGTGACTCGGGGCCATCTGAAAGGTAGTTGTAAGCCCCTGGGCTGGCTGTGAGTCCCGGCGCTACGGCTGCCTGCCCCCTTTAGACACCAGAAACCCCTGGACGGCTCCTTATTTTGGGAGGATTTAATGTTTCCTTGTGCAGAGGAAAATGATACGGGGGGGTACGAACCCTCTCAAAGGTGTTCCTGGAGTCGCTTTAGGACTGAACCCCCCCCCCTTGAAGTGACCGGCGATGCTTTAGTTGGCAGCCAAGCCCCTTCCCATCAATGCGGGATGGGTGCTGGGCGTTTTCCTCATCTTTGGTGCCTTAAAACAGCTCCGCGAATCTCCCGTGGGCCCCTTGAAAAAGTTTCCTAAAAGGAAGCGCATGGAATCCCTAAGGGGGGGGAAAAAGAGATGTGAAAAGGTAATAAATAAGGTGCTGGCACATTTTTTTTTGTTATTTTATTTTTCCCCCAGTGTGCTACCTGTAGAAATACAGGAATTATTTTTGTTTTGGAGATGCTGAAATATATTTCTCTTATTGTAAGAGATGATCTAGTTTGGAAACACTCCGTGTTGCAAATAAAACCGAGGGGGAGGGGAAAATCCATCAAGCAAATCTGTGTTATTTATCACTCTGAATCTTTGTGTGTTTGGGATTTTTGTTTTTTTTCTTAAACTTGATTTATTGCGGGTTCATTCTGTGAAACGCAGGTAACATAAATGCGTGTCGCCGTCTCGTGGGTCCCGTGTGGGGGTTCCCCCTGCCAGAGCCGTGTCTGTCTTTGATTTTTCTCTTGTTGCCCATTGAACGTAATGGGAAAACAATACAATAAAAGTCTCGTTTGTCTCGCTGTGCCGCTCCCGAGTCTTTTGAAGGGTGGAGAGGAGTCGGAGGCGTCTTTGGAGCTTTTTCAGGGGGGGTTTGGAGGTGATGGGGGAAATCCATCTCCCTGGGGCTTTGGGTCAGGAACCAGCTGACTGGGGAAAGATTTGAAGTTAGTGGGTTGGGGGTTTTGATTATTTATTAATTTTTAAATTTTTATTCAGAATGTATTTTGAATTTATTTTTAGATTTAAAAAATTTTAATTATATCCTTTTAATATTTTTCTCTTTTTTATTTTTCTCTGCAAGTAAGTGCAATGAGCTCTGTGTGGCAGGAGGGAGGGGACAGCAGTGTCACACATGTCACCTCTGCCAGACCCGGGGGTGTGCAGGGAGTTCAGAAATGGGACTGGGGGGTGAAGGTGCCGGCACCAGACAGAAATTGCCCCATCCGGAGCGAGCAGTTCCTCCTCCCTGCTTTTTGGGAGGTTGTTTTTTTGGAAAACTAGTCCTTCTCTGTCTGCGGCAGGTGCCCCCGCCCTGAGAGCGACCGGGGGCATTAGGACCGCTGCGCCCTTGCTTTTCGCGCCTGTCAGGTGGGGAGTGCTGACCGTGGCGGAGCCACCTTGGGCCAGTCCTTATGGTCCCGTGTACACCTCGGGCGAGGAGTAAGAAAGTGAAGGCCCTCAGGCAATTCGAACTGACCAGAGATGAGGTTCGACTAGGGTAGAAATGGAGCCCCGCCGGAGGGCAAGGGGAGCCGGTCCTCCTCCTGGGAGCAGCGGGTCTGCAGTCGGGGACTCTCCCCTGGGCTCGGGACGCCGCCCGAGGAAAGTCCTCGCGGTTGAGAGCCCTCATCTTCCAGGTGAGTGACTGTGCACAGTTTGGATCCTCACTTCTAAAGCCGGCTGTGCAGTGTTAATCCCTCCTCCGCCCTCCTGAACCTGTGCTTTACTGGTGTTGTCGGAGCGTTGACGCCTCATTTCCAGGTAGTTTTCTGCCCCAGGCTTTGGGTTAAAATGAGGTTTCTTTCTGAATCTGTCACCTGCCTAATTTGACTACGTGAGCCTCCGCGACACAGCCCAGAGGAAAAGCAGGCAATTCTTGATGCGAACCGTCGCTGGGCAGAGCAAGGGGGAGATGCAGCTGCCCGGAGAGCCGGGCCGACGGTGGATCCCGGGTGGAATCCTAGTGGAGAGGCAGATGACAGACGATTGCAGTTAGCCAGACAAGGCTTCGAAGAAGAGGCTGTACGTTTGGCAGGACAAAAACCTGCCAATTGGTCTGAAATAAGGGAGTGTCGGAAGCGAATGGACCTGTAATGGTCTGTACTGTTTTGGAGCAAACAGCTCCGGCTATGAAAAAACAGTTTTCTAAGCATGTCCCCGCCTGGCCGGGGAAGTCAGTGGAGGAGGTAGTGTGTTTGGCTACGTTTGTATGCAGTGATGGAGATGAGGAAAGGGTTAAGGCAAAGAGACCTCAGAGGAAGGAGGAAGTAAGTGTGTTTGGGGCTGTGCTGAGGGAAGGGTTTGGAGAAAGCGGAGGGAGAGGCCGGGGAAGAGCCCGAGGAGGTGGATGGAATCAAAGTGACCGTGAGGTGCGTCTGGGTGAATGAAGTGATTGGACTTGGGGCTCGGGTGATAGGGGTGGTTCGGGTATAACTGCGGGGTGCGATCGGGGGGAGGGATCCCTCTCCGGAAGCATCCAGCTCGAGCTGGCACCTGAGAACTAATCAAAGAGGAATTGGAAACCTTCACTCGGCCTTTGCATTCTCAGTGGGATCCCAGGGTCGGACCCTGTGAGGGTGGCCGGCGTGCGTAAATCCATAGCGCCGGTGAAGGTGCCTTCCGAGTGCCGCTTGAGGTTGGCCGTGAAGCTTTGGGCGCTTTGGGATTCGTACGACTGCCCTCTGCTCGGGAGAGAAGGATGGGGGAAGCAAACGTGGTTCAATGCACATGGTGGCATCCTGGTTCCTCCCTGCAGGAGGTGCCCGGAACAGGGGTTGTGTCCTGTAAAGTACTTTACTGTGTGGAGCATCCTCCAGAAAAGCGATGATAATAATAATAATAATAATAATAATAGATAAAAATAATTTTTGGTTTCAGGGGGGTCTGCCAAGCCTGGCCAGGGTTGCTCCTGACATCAACTATATGCAATATCCTATCCCATACTATTTGCTTGCATTGACCTCCCCAGCCCCTGCGGGAGCGCTGGCAGCGTGGCACGGGACAGATCCAGCATCAGACAACCTCCTTCGCAGGCGTCTGGGCAGCATTTTGATGGGTGCGTGTGAAAATTGCATCCTCACAGTTACCTCTCGGCACGTCTACCCTTGCTTCGGTGCAGGCACACAGCCGCAAGAACGGGTTTGTGTAATGTAAAGGTACAATTCATTGCAATAAACTTTATCACAAACCTCCCCTTTTCTAGCGAGGAGCAATATTTCTATCTTGAGCTTATCACCAGAGTGCTGGAGAGCTTTCCCGACCGTTAGTTGCTCAGACAAGCACCTTCAGAAGAGTTATTAATGAGAGTGTTACATTTCTTCTCTTTGCTGGATGCCTTAGGGGTTCGGGGGAGTAAAATGCCAGCCCCCACCCTGTAGCTGCTGAAAATCAGACTTTTGGTTGCCTATCAGCAAGCACTTTCATTTCTCTGGTTTAATTTCTTCAGAGATTGGTAGTAAAGAAGGGAGGAAAAGGCACTTGCCTTCTGCAAAGACAACCCTTCCCCGAGGAGCCGGACCTTCCTCCTTTGCTCCAGTGACTCCTGATTTCATTTTTACGAGCAGTAATGACTTTCAGCCTCCCAGCAAAAGAAGCTGCGAAGCAGCCAGCCGGAGCTTTGTGCTTAGGACACAGTGAAGTGGAAGAAGTCTGGCTGCTCCAAAACTCAAAAGTGAGCGATGCAAAGCTCGGCGTCCCCTTTCCCAGCCCGGTTTTGACGATTTGATGTTTTGCAGGTGCCTGTCGGCAGTGGAGAAGGACAGAGAGGGAAGGCAAAGCATCTGCGAGTGCTGGTACACAACCTGGGATGGGATAACCTGCTTTCCGGAGGCCTCTCTCCTTCCTGCTCCATCCCATCCCAAGCCCACGGGTCCACAAATCCCGCAGCCTATGAAATCCTGAACTCCTCCAGCAATTTCCTCAATGAAATAACCACTCCGAGTCCATCCGAGTGGCTTAAGCGGGACCGAGTGAGTTCTGAGTGGGGCCGTTTCCTTCGGTGGCCTCTCCGTGCAAGGCTTGCCGCGATTTTGGGGATGCTGCAATGGCCGGGGAAGGGCGATGGGATGCTCGGAGCATCTTGCCGCGGACCCGGAGGTGCCCACTTGTCCCGTTTCCTCCTATGTTTGCTCCTGAAGCTTTAATACTAAATAACAAACAAGCAGCGGGGATCCGAGCTTGGATCACGCTGGGATTTTAAGTGCTTAGACCTCGGTGTCACCTTCCTTCGCCATGTTATTTTACACGCCGTGTCGCCTTTCAGGGCAAGCCGGGCAGTTCACCTTTGTGCCGAGCGGTGCCGGGGAGGAAGTTGACTAGAGCAAATGAATTTGCAGCATGGAAATGACGGATTAGCTCAGCTGGGAAACTAAAGTAGAGCTGGAGATAGCTGGAGGAAGCGAGGAGAGTAAAAAATGTCGCTTCTCTGGACGTTTCCGTACCGTGCTAGGACTTGGTCTGGCTAACGAGGGTTTGTTGAAGCACCAAAGGGATGGAGGCCGTGCCAAAGCGAGACCTTCCTGAAACGCCCTGATATTTTCCAGGCAATGTTGATGAAAGTCGGAGCCGCCCCGTAACGTGTAGTTTCACAACGGTTTGCACCTCACTTGTCTTTTGGCAGCTTGTGCTTTCAAATACAGCAAAACGCTGCTTACGCCTTTCTCCCCGGCAGGGTGCGGCGTTTAGACCCCATTTCTCTCTTCCGGATAGTTTTTGCTCAGAGCAGAGCTGGTTTCTCCCCATCCGCTAAGTTTTGCAAGCGGGAAGAGTTTTGGGGTGCGTGGCTTTAAATAACTGCCTGGATCTGCATCCGGTAGATCCTGATGTCATAAACGGTCACTTTTTGTGTCTCTGGAGTTGGTGCACACTGGGTGCCACTGAGCTCCTCTCGGTGAGGTCTACCCCGGTGTCCCGGGATTGATCTGGAGGTTCAGTTTTCCCCAAGACCGGTGACCGACGTGAGGATGAACCGGAATGGGGGTTACAAAATGACCCTTCTGGAAGAGTTACAGGTAGCGCGGCCGGGGCTCTGCCCAGGGGCTGATCATCCCCCGGAGAGTGGGAAAACTCTCCCCGAAATGCCATTGGCACTTCCCCGGAGCGCAGCAGGATGGGCAGGGGGAGATGCTCTGCACCGGGGAGGGCTGCCAGGGGCAGGTTTAGCGTCGCTGGTCGGTGCAGGGAGGGAAAACGCTTTCTAAGAGAGAAGGAGACTTTCCCCGTGTCACCCGCGGGGCGTTTGAAAGCTGCGACTCCCAAATCGCTCCTTTTATTCCCACTCCGACAGCCACGTAACACGCTCGAGTTTGTGATTTCATTTAAATGGCGATTTCATTCAAATCGCGATTTTATTAAAATTGCGATTTTAAGCGATTTTATTAAGCCCTTTCCCCCCGTGCCTTGTCCGAGGTTGGGGTTGGGGTAGCGACTCGGCTGTGAGACGTGGTTGGGTTTTTATTTCTTTGAACGCAGCCTGGGAATCCCCTTCCCCAGCCCTGGTGGCAGGGGGAAAAGAGACGCCAAAGGACTTCTTTCTGCTGGCTCCTGTAGTTCTCCTTCGGCTTTTGAGGCAGAACTGCTCTTCATGCAGCGCCGGCAGTGGTATTTCAGCCGAGGAGGGCATTGGCTCTCAGCCCTTGGCTTTTGCAAGGAGAAAAACGATGTGTTCCATGGAAAGCACGCTTGCACCAAGGGAAGCCCGAGCCTCGCTGGGCCAAAGACGAAGCTTTGCCCTTGCAGGTTCTTGAGGGCCTTGGGAGGTTGTTGGTGGCCATGTCCTGTGGCCGTATGGTGAATACTTCCAGGCACACGTTATATACCGTATAGGTGATGTTACGGGCTGTTTTATTTGGGTATGGGAAGACAAAGCTCCTACAAGTCCGTGTTTTTAGGGCCGTGCCTGGAGGAGGAGGAGGAGGAGGAGGCACGCAGAGGCGAGATGCTCGTGGACTGGCGTGGACGCAGGGGTGGATGATGGCCGGGAGGACGTACGGGAGCTCGACACACGCAGCCCCAACTTTTACCTTCTTCTCATTGCTAAACAGAGACATGACGAAGAGGCAGTGATTGACCAGGGAAGAACGAGCAACGTTGTCAGTATTCACTATGAGAAGGAGGAGTTGGAAGGTGAGTCTCTGCTGAGATCCTGGCAGAGGGGCCAGCAGCCCAGGGCGTTTTCCCGTAGCACAAAGTCCCTACAACGTCCCTTGCTCGGTGTCACGTCATGTGCAGCAAAACGTGCCGTGCTTCTTGATAAAGCAGCACAGTTATTTTGACATTTTTTCTTATTACGGCTCTTAAACAGAGGGAGAAAGCCCCCGCGGAGGCCACGGTGTGAGTTTTAGCCGTGGGCCTGGGTAGTTCATGGCTTGTTTTCTCACAGAAGCTGCTTCTGACTTGGAGAGGTCAGGAGAAGAATTGGATGGCTGCAGATGCTGTGATTGTCTTTTTTTGTTCTGGAGTTGATTATCATGGGACCGATTTGATCTTCTCTTGTCGCCTTGTGCCATACAAAGATTTTAAAAATAATTACTTTCTGTCGCTGCTTAATGAGCAAGTGTGAGTGTTGTCCAGCCGAAGCTGGAATTTGAGAAGAGGTTCGCTGCTTTGAGGGCACTTTTAGATGAGCCGGAGCCATCACTTGTTGTTGCTCTGTTGTTGCAAAGCTTGAGTACAATAGGCTTGGAAGAAAGGAGGTCCAGTGAAAATAAAATTAAGAGAAGTTGTTTTTTTCTCCTGGGATTTAACCGTGGCTTAGCGAGGCACCGGCCGCGTCAACCACTGCCACAATGCCGAAAGCGCTGCAAATGCCGCTTTATTGCAGGCCACCGGACCGTGTACGTGGGCGTGCAGAAGCCGCTGGCGAGGCAGAGCCGCCGGCACCACCGACCCCGCAGCCAGAAGCCTCGGAAACGGGAAGGGGAGAAGGACTCTGCCCCGACGGAGCAGGGCTACCACTGTAAGTCCCGCCACAGCATTCACGAAGCTCCTCGGGGCTACGTGGGCACTGGGGTCTTCTGCAAGCAGGTCCATGTGGCCCAGGGGAGAGGGGCCAGCCTGATATTTGTGGCTGAACTGGTGCCGATCCGATGGCCACTTTGCATGTGAGCGTGACGGGCCGTATTCAGGCGCGGTAACGGGACGGGGCTTTGTCTTCTGCCCCCAGACACCCCATCCCAGCGGGTGCAGTTCATCCTCGGGACCGAGGAGGACGAGCAGCACGTCCCTCGTGACTTGTTCACCGAGCTGGATGAGATCTGCGTGAAAGAGGGCGAAGATGCCGGGTGGAAGGAAACGGCGAGGTAAGTCCCTGCTGCCGGCTGCGGTGGGAGAGGAGTCCCCGCGCCGGCAGCACGCGCGGGCACTGCTTTCCGCTCTCCGGGACGCAAAGCTTTTGCAGCTGCAGGTGGCGATGTGAGGAGCCTGCTCCTCTTGCTACCCCGTAGCTCTATGAAAGGGCTTGCAGAGCTGAGGCTGTTTTCTTGCCGTGGGGCTGATCGCACCCGATGTCCGCAGGTGGCTGAAGTTTGAGGAGGATGTGGAAGATGGCGGCGAGCGCTGGAGCAAGCCCTACGTGGCCACGCTGTCCTTGCACAGCCTCTCTGAGCTGAGGAGCTGCATCATCAACGGCACGGTGCTGCTGGACATTTGCGCCAACAGCATGGAAGAGATTGCAGGTACCGTGGGCGCCACATGCCTCCGGGAACAGCCGAGCTCGGTTTGCCGCGGTGCCCTTCACTCCCGAATCCAACCCTGCCCCAACGGCACGTCCTTTTCCAGAAGCGCCACTGTGTTTTTCAGTCGTGAGTTGTCTTTGGATGCAGACTGGGCGTGCAACAGTCACGCCAGCTTTTTCTTCCACGATGGGATCCTTTTGAAAGCAATTTGTGGGGTTAGAGAAGCGATTAGAGAATATCCTCCAGCCAAAAAGGAGTGTGTGTCAGGGCGTAGCTCTCCGAAAGACGGAGCCCGCGTAAGAGCTGAACCTCCTCAAATCAAGTATTTATCACAAGCCGTTTCCTCACGTTCTTTTTAATCTTTTGCCTTCACATCCAGGATTTCAGAGTTGTAAAGGCCGAGTTTGTCTGGCAGATGCCCAAGCAGTGTATTTCTGTGGGGAAGAGAATTGAAGTTCCTTGAAAAAGCAGCTTTGGAGAAATGATCTTTGGCTGGCAGGTCTCCATGCAGCCCTTTCAAGAGCTGGAGAAGTCGCAGCTCTTCTTAGCCCATTTCTCCCTGGGCTCGGCAAATTGCAGTCGATCGGCCAAGGGAACTCTGGGAAAGTCTGAGCTATGGATTGCTTATAATTTGGTTAAATGTGTAGAGTCAGGCAGAAAGGCCAGATGGGGCAAGAAAATTGCCTTATTTAGACTGGGAAAGAACTCTCTTAGTGGCGTGGTGAATACGCACTTTGATGATGTTTCTTAGCAAAGGACAATTCTTGCTTTTGCTGCAACCGCTGAACTGTATGAAAATGTCTTGCGAAGCAAGGCGGAGCCCGCGTTAGGCTGTCCCGCGTGGCACAGCCTTCCCCGGGGGCTTCGAGGGCCAGGACTTGGGGGCGTTTCTGCTCTGACGGCTTCATTTCCCTTTGCCATCCCCAGATATGATCCTGGGCCAGCAAGAACAGTCCGTGGAGTTTGACGAGCGCGTGCGGGCCAAAGTTCGACAAGTCCTTTTGAAGCAGCACCACCATCAGAACGAGAAGAAAAGAAACAACCTTCTCCCCATCGTCTGCTCGTTTGCAGATGTGAGGGAGAAGCAGTCAGACCCGCACGTCCTCGACAAGCCAGGTGAGGGTTCCTGCAGGGCTTTGGCAGCAGGTGAGGGTTTCTGCCAGGCTTTGGCAGCAGGTGAGGGTTTCTGCAGGGCTTTTGGCAGCAGGTGAAGGTTTCTGCAGGGCTTTGGCCCCTTTAGACTTGCCCTGGCAAAGGAGAAGCGTCCCAGTTGCTCTTTGTCCCTCCTCCTGAGTGTCTTTCTTTGTCCCACCAGCCCAAACACTCACCCCTCATCCTTCTCCCACCACTGCAGAAGCTAAAAATGGGGTGAGCCATGAGGCCAGCGCAATGGATTTCAGCAAGGTGAGACACTCGTGGCTTTCTTACGCCTTTAGGGCCAGATTTGCTCTTGCAACCTTGGCTGCAGAGTGTGCTGCAGAGTGCTGTGGGCTTTGCTTTTGGGGTAACTGCCTGAAAATCGCTTGTCGTGCCCAGGCGGAGCTGCACTTCATGAAGAAAATTCCCAGAGGGGCTGAAGCGTCCAACGTGCTCGTAGGAGAGCTGGATTTCCTTCGCCAGCCCATCGTGGCATTTGTCCGCCTGACCCCGGCTGTCCTCCTCTCGGGCATGACGGAAGTTCCCATCCCAACCAGGTCCGAATGAGGAGCACAAAGTTTTGACTGAAAAAAAAAAAAAACAACCCCAAGAAAACATCGAATTGCATGCATCGGTTTGGCGTCCCAAGGGAACAAGGCCAGTGGGAGCAAGCACGTTTCTCGCACCCACATCTCCTTGCCTTCGTTTCTCCCTTCCCTGCTGTAGCTTTTAAACCCACTGGCCAACTGTACGGAAAGTTGGCCCAAAAACTAGATTTGCGATCGGTTCTGATGAATGTCAAATTCATCACCGGAGTCGGTGAGCCTACGTGTCCCCTCTCGAGCCGCGCTCTGGGCTGGGAGCTCCCAGGGATTTCCTTGGGTGCTCTTTGAGCAAGGGCATGTTCTTCTCTCTCACTGTGTTTTCCTTGCCCAGGTTCCTGTTTGTTTTGCTTGGACCGGAAGGAAAAGCCCACCAGTACCATGAGATCGGCAGGTCCATGGCTACTCTCATGACGGATGAGGTGCGACGAGCTAAGCGAGATCTCCGGGTCCTTTTTGGCTTTCTTCACCTCTCCCTGTCTCTGTAGTAGTGAGGAAGAGGCTTTGCTGTGCCAGCTGCCCGCAGCTCTCCAAATAGCCCACCCTTGGTTTGCACCCCAAAGCAAACCTGCGGAGTTGCATCACCCCCCATCCCGGAGGCTGAAATCCCACCCGGGGTGCATCCTGCACCTCATCCTTCTCCCCGGGTGCCCAGCACGCTGTCCCCAGTGGTGGCATTGCCAGGGCCGGTCCAACTTCTCCTCTTTCAGCAAAAGGCTGTGGTGTGCCGTGGGGGACGGGAGCCTCCTGGAGATGATTACAAATACCACCATGCGCAGATGTTCCTTTTGGGGGAACATTCCCTGCCCTTTCCAACAGGACCTGTGGGGAAAACTATCTTGCCCCCTTTAGCCAAGGGCTTATTGCCCTGCTGAGGACATCCGCGATGGGTTGTCCTCTCACCGGGTTGTCTCCTATCGGCAGGTTTTCCGTGACGTTGCCTATAAAGCCAAGAACCGGGCTGACCTCGTGGCCGGCATCGAGGAGTTCCTGGATGAGGTCACGGTCTTGCCGCCAGGAGAGTGGGATCCCTCGATCCGAATCGAGCCCCCGAAAAACGTCCCTTCGCAGGTGGGTGCTGCGGAGGAGGAGGGAGGCGCGAGGGGGGCGGGCAGGATGGCAGCACGGCTGGGGATGCTGTTCAGGGGCCCAGGTTCACAAGGTCCCAGTTTGACACAGTCACCTACCCAGACCGGCAGCAAAACAAGCCAGTGGTTCAAATACGTATCTTGATCTTATTTCCATTGTAACAGGAAAAAAGGAAGGTGCCAGGAGCTCTCGATGACAGTGCTTCTCAGAGCAAGGCGGAGAAACACAGTGGTCCTGAACTGGAGCGGACAGGAAGGTGTGAGCTTGAATAGTTTGGTGTTTTTTTTTCTGTTTGCCTCTAAAATCTGAGCACGCCCCTCCCTTCTAGCAGGTTTTGGGGGTTAGTTGGTTCAGTGAAGGGGCTCCACGTTACCAGCTTGGTCCCCTGGGCTGGGCAGGTGGGAGATCTGGGCAGCTGGGCTCAGCCACAGCATCACTGCACACAGGTTTTCTTGATTTGGGGTGGAAGCAGATGTGTCAATACCTCCAGGTAGAGCTCTGCTGCTTCTCAAAGCCAGGGACTGTTGCAAGAAGAGGGGATGGGCTCTCAGGTTAGGTCTGTTGTGGTTGTGGTTGTGGTTGTTGGCGGGTTCTTTTGTGTGCCTCTGCTTCTACTGGGTATAAAATGGGAGAAGGAGACTGCTTCTGTTTAGCAATGCAAGTTACTCTGTGCTGGTGATGGCCCTTCTTCCAGGAGAACAGTGTCTATTTTTTCCTTCCTCCAGGCTCTTTGGAGGTTTGGTCCTGGATGTGAAGCGAAAAGCCCCGTGGTTCTGGAGCGACTTTCGGGATGGTCTGAGCCTGCAGTGTCTGGCGTCCTTCCTCTTCCTCTACTGTGCCTGCATGTCCCCTGTCATCACCTTTGGGGGCCTGCTGGGGGAGGCGACCAATGGCCACATAGTGAGCAGCTCTCTCTGTTGGGTGGCATGGGGGAGGATAACACTCATGCAAAAGTCCTTGCTGCAGTGAATTTGCTTTGTTGGTTCCCCCCCCCCCCCCAGCCCCTAACGATTTATTTACTCACTGCTGCCTCTCTTGCCCGGACAGAGTGCCATGGAGTCGCTGCTGGGCGCGTCCATGACCGGCGTGGTGTATTCCCTCTTTGCTGGCCAGCCTCTCACCATCCTCGGCAGCACGGGACCCGTCCTCGTGTTTGAGAAGATCCTCTACAAATTCTGCAAGTAAGGCTGGCTGCTTTGGCCGAGTGCTGCGAGGCTTCAGCAGGCAGCAGTCATGGAGAAAAGATGTTTTTCTTTTCTTTTTCTCAGTGTTAGTTGTTAGATTTAGTTTGTCTTCTGTGTCACAGACATGGCACACTGCTGCTTTAGTCCGTGGTGGTGCCAGAGCCCTCGGTCTCTGAAGGCTGGATGGGGTGGTCTGGGGTTTTTCGGGTGAAAGTGAAGCAGTGGGAGGAGGAGAGCCCACAAGGATGTGGATGCCCAAGATGGGTTGCAGAAGGAAGATGAGACAAATCACTCTGGTTTAGGAATGAGGGAAGATTTGCTTCCCTCTGGGTACAAACCCAGGCACTTTTCAGCCTGATTTTTTGCTGGAAGTGGAAATATATTTTGCCCAAATATCCAGGTAGTTTTCTGCTGGAATATTTTGAGTTGTGATGACTCGATTGAAAACGTAGGAGCTTTCCATGTGAAATGGGTGTTTTCCGTGACAGTCCTTCTGTTGTGATGACTTTGATCCTTCCTGCAATGAAATTTCTTATTAAGCCCCAACTGGCTGGCAGCAGGTGACTGGGTGCAAAACCAGCTGGTTTTGGTGTTGAAAGGGCCTCAGGGTGATGTGGGAGAGCACCAGCTTCCACAACAGGGACCTGACCTCAATTAGCCTCCAAGGTGTTAACACCAGACAATTGCCAACTAGTGACAATTAGATAATTGGCCTCTCCTCCTGTGGGTCCACACCCTGCACCACAGCCCCAAGGCTGTCTGGAGTAGTCTGTGGAAACTGCATTTATCATCCGCAGCCTTGACAGGCTCCTACATTGCTCCCGATTTTCCCCGAAGGCAGGCATGGCTTGGAGCCTCTTGCTGGCCTTGCGTTTTGTTTTGGTTTTGCAGGGAGTACACGCTCTCCTACCTCTCTCTGCGGGCGTGCATCGGGCTGTGGACCACCTTCTTCTGCATCGTGCTGGTGGCCACCGACGCCAGCTCTTTGGTGTGCTACATCACCCGCTTCACGGAAGAAGCCTTTGCCTCCCTCATCTGCCTCATCTTCATCTACGAGGCTCTAGAGAAGCTGAGTCACCTGCGAGAGACCTACCCTGTGCACATGCACAGCAAGCTCGACTTCCTCACCATCTACTCGTGGGTTTTTTCCCTCCTAAAACGCCGCTGCCCCTTGGCAGGAGCTCAGGGCTGCGCCTCCATCGCCTTTCCCTTACGCCTGTCTCGGCTTCTCTCCTCGCAGCTGTAAGTGTGAGGCACCGACCCATCCCAGCAACGAAACCCTGCGTTTCTGGGAGAGCAACAAGATCAACGTGTCTGGCATCGCCTGGGAAAACCTCACGGTGACTGTAAGTGCCCCGAGCCACTGCTTCCTCGCGCCGCGGCCACGGGGTCCAGGGGCATTTGCGTGGTGCAAAACTCGGAGCCCTTCAGGTGGTGATGGGCTTGAAACTGTGCTAGTGCTGCTCTGAAAAGGCATTGCTGAAATCCAATGTCTGTGGCTACGTGCATAAATTTGCCTGTCTGAGCAGCCTCTCGGGCTGTTGTTGCTGGGAGCAGAGCCCCAGGCATAGCATGGGAGGCTCTTCTGGACATCGTCATCCCCTCTTGGCCACGTCCCCTCTGTGAGGCCTCCCCTGGGAAGGGACGGTTTGTCTCTTCTCCTTTCCTGTCACGGTTGCCTTAGCCCTCCGTCCCCGTTCCCTCTGTCTCTATCCCCAAGAATTTCCAGCCTTTCCTTCCCCTCTGGCGTCTTCTTCAGCCATGGTTACCTGCCATTCAAGCGGAGGATGTGCCGGGGGTCTGTGGTATGGTGTCCCGTCACATCTCCTCTCCGCTCTCCTCTGTGTAGTTCGATGTGTCCCTTGTTCAGCTGCTGCTGCTGCTGCTGCTGCTCCTTACATAGAAATCTCCATCGGCAGCAGCAGTTACAAGGTCACGGATCTTGGACCAAGGTCCTCAAAACCCCCTGAGTTATCTGAGGTTTCCTTGCCGCACGTGCCCTGCCTCTGTGTCCTGATGCTCTGTTTCTCCAGGAATGTCGGGACTTGCATGGAGAGTTTCAAGGACCTGCCTGTGGACGCAATGGCCCCTACACGCCTAATGTCCTCTTCTGGTGCTGCATCCTCTTCTTCTCCACCTTTGTCCTGTCGAGCTTACTGAAGAAGTTTAAAACCAGCCGTTACTTCCCAACCAGAGTAGGTAGAAGATGGTGGCCAGCAGCAGTCTCCCCACTCATTTCCCACAATGGCTTTCCTGGAGCACTAAGCAGTATTTGCCACCCCTTGGTCAAGCTGGGAAACGCTGACCTTGAAGGCCAAGCTCTCCACCAGCTTGGATGTCCCTCGCTCATTTGCAGGAGTGCAAAACGATGGTAGCATTTCCCACCTGCCTCGCGACCTGCCCCAGGGCGATTTTGTGCTCAGGCGGTGGGAGATCGGCTCTTCCAAAGCTGCTTTTTTTTCTTCACCTTCTGTGCGTTGTGTGCTCAAGGGGAAAGTTGCTTGAAATGAGGAGCTGCCACGGAAAAAGACACTGTTTCTTCCTTTTGAGGAGCAAATGATGCCTCAGTGCCTTCTTCCCATTGTAGCTGTGAGCGTGGCTGTAGTGGCAGACATCTGCTTCCTTATTTTTCCAAGATGTTTTTAAGGTTTGAGTTAAACCAACCCTTTTCCACCTAATTAACCTCTTTTCATTGTCTGACACCCGATCTCACGGGGACAAACACAGCAAGAGTATCTAACCAAGGGGTTTGGCTGCACGTCCTCAGAGCGGTGGGATGTTGTTAACCAGCCTTAATGTTGTTGGTGTCCCTAACTTCCCCATGCCACGTTATGGCGCCGTCTGCGATGCCCCTTTCAGCTCTGGTTTCTCGCCCCAGGTACGGTCCACAGTAAGCGACTTTGCCGTTTTCCTCAGCATCGTCGTCATGGTGCTCATCGACTTCATGGTTGGGATCCCCTCACCGAAGCTCCACGTCCCCGATAAGTTCAAGGTAATGGGGTGTTTTGGCACGGAGCTGGTTTCAGCCCTTGGGGATGCCACAAGGCGAGGCCGGGGCAGGACAGGGCCGAGTCTGGGGGAGATGCTGGTGGTGTGACCATCTCCTCTTGCGCCTCCAAGTGCATTGTTTCCTTCTGGAAACAGGGCGACAGCCCCAAAACTAGGCAGCTACAGGAGAAGTGTCTGTAGGTGCTTGCGAAGAGGCCGCTGGCAGTGCTGACCCCCATGGGAGAGGGTGACATGAAGCCAGGGCTGGGAGATGCTCTGAGCCAGGGGTGGAGGGGAAAACCAAAGCCAGTGGGGTGGCTGGTCTGGGAGATGATGCTGGTGTGTGTGCTTTGTTGCAGCCTACCAGAGACGACCGCGGGTGGTTCATCAACCCCCTAGGAGCCAACCCTTGGTGGACGGTGTTGGCTGCGCTCATCCCAGCTCTGCTCTGCACCATCTTGGTATTCATGGACCAGCAGATCTCTGCCGTTATTGTGAACAGGAAGGAGCACAGGCTGAAGGTAAGGGGCTGCAAGAGACGACCCCGTCCCCAACCCGCTCGGGGCTGCAGGTCTGGGGAGAAGCTCCTATTCCAAAAGCTTTGTGAAGGCAGTGGTTTGGGACAACGTCAGGCTGCGTGGCAGGATGCTCTCCTGGACTGATGATGCCACAGGGAGCAAACGACAGGGGAGTTCAGATGAGCAATCTTCCCGAGCAGCAAATTCATCTTGGAGCAATAGAGAAGAGCGTTTTTGTTTTAAAATGTCAGCAGCAGCTGGGGGAACGACTCAGTTTGATGAGCTGCCAGGGATAACTCTTACTTGCACAGAACACAGCTTGCTTGCCAGTGGTGGAAATTTCTTTCTGAATGAATGAAAAAAATGTGAATTTGGTTGGGGTCTTTTTTTGGGGGGAAGTAGATACCACACAAACGCTCCAAATCCACTTTGTCTGAACTCCGGCCAGATTTTCACGCAAGGTGCTTGCGCAAAGCCTGGATACCTCCTTATTTGTCTCCAAGTCTTGTTTTGAATTTTCAAGAAGTTGACTCGAGCTTGAGTAGGGTTTGAGTCTGGCTTGCGACGTGGTCCTGGCTCTTGTGCTGTGGGATGCTCTGTTTCTTGTTTTGCTGCCTGCAGAAAGGATGCGGGTACCACCTGGACCTCTTTGTGGTGGCTGTGATGCTCGGGGTGTGCTCTGTGATGGGGCTGCCCTGGTTTGTGGCTGCGACCGTCCTGTCCATCAGCCACGTGAATAGCCTCAAAGTGGAGTCTGAGTGCTCGGCTCCAGGAGAACAACCCAAGTTTTTGGGGATACGAGAGCAGAGAGTCACTGGCTTGATGATCTTTGTGCTCATGGGCTGCTCTGTCTTCTTCACTTCTGTGTTAAAGGTAAGAGGAAAATGCGGAACGCCCAACAGCCACAAGCTTCTTTGGAGGTTATACAAAAATAGTCCCCTCTCTCCAGGCCTGAGTAGTTGTGGAGCGGAGGAGGAGGTGATCCCAAACCTTGGGGCTTGACCCACGGTGGGAAGCAGCCTCGGTGATGCTTTCCAGCCCTTCAGACCCCAGTTTGGTGCGCTCGAGGCAAGCGAGCAAGACAACTGCTTTAGTTTTCAGGTGTCTTTCAGGCCCACCCATGTGTACGGGTTACAATGCAGCCTCTTCAGACCAGTACGTCTGCTCTCTTTCAAACAGGCAGCACTTTATTGGTTGCCGTTTGCCCCCGCAAATGCCTCCGAACAGCCCTTCCCAGTAGCTAAACACACTGACATCATCCCCACGGGCTTCCTTGCCTGTTCCTCCCACAAGGTAATCTCCTCTCTAGGCTAAAAGGAGGCACGTCGCTTTGGTGTGTTGCCGCCGGAAGATGTAGAAATGTTTTTCTACCGTCACGGAACGCGGCATATGGTAGCATGGGTGAAATCACCTGTTTTCCCCCAGCCTTTCTGGAAAATGGCATTCTTCTGACAAAACGTATCTCAAAAGTTCAGCCGAAAGCAGAGCATTAGCTCGCTGGCACGCACAAAATCTCTGCCGGTTAAAATCCGGCACATCTCTAACCCTGTGGAAACTGTGGAAGGCTTTAGGCAAGTTTAGGCAGTGCCTGTAGAGGAGAGTGGTAATACTGAAAATGCAATTTAAAAAAAGAAATTGTGGCCTTCTTTTTTTTTTTTTTTTCTTTTCTTCCAGTTTATACCCATGCCTGTGCTTTACGGTGTCTTTCTCTACATGGGCGTGTCGTCGCTCCGAGGAATTCAGGTAGGGACTTTTTCACAGCGTGCAGCATGTCTGCTCCCTGGTATTTCATCTGCGTAGGAGCAGGGAAACAGCAGTGGGAGTGGGGACAAACCTCTCCGAAAGCAAGCAATGAACATATTTAGCGTAAGAAAAAGCTTGGTGGAGGCACAGGAGGTGTGTAGGGCTGGGAGGACCAGGCAAGTTCAGCGCGCTCTGTTTCCCGGCTTAGGGCAGGTCAGTGTTTGGTTACGTGCAAGTGGGGGAATTCCGTGCAAAGGGAAGGCAGTTTCTGCCACTGGTGGAAATCCTTGCTGGGGGATTCAGAGGGCCGAGAAATGCCAATAATAGAATCATGTGGAATAACTGGAGTTTGGTGGGCAGCTCTCATGGGCCAGCTGGCTGATAGGTGGAGCGGAGGGAAGACGGGTGCTGCTCCCAGGAGGAAGATAGTGGGAGCCACGATTTCTCATTGCAGGCGAGATCCTGAAAACTCCCTCCACGCCTCAAGAGGGCCAGAAACTTTCCGCAGTGCCAAGGTGGCAACTTTTCCACTTTTTTGTTTTGCAGTTCTTCGATCGCTTGAAGCTGTTTTGGATGCCGGCGAAACACCAGCCGGATTTCATCTACCTGCGGCACGTCCCCTTGCGAAAGGTGCATTTCTTCACCATGATCCAGCTGATCTGCCTCGTCCTGCTCTGGGCCATCAAGGTGTCCCGTGCTGCCATCATCTTTCCCCTGATGGTAAGAGCCGGTGCTGCTTGGCAGCGGGATGTTTGCAGCGCTGGAGGGAGATGGAGCATCATCTCTGGCCTCACCGCATCTTCCCTCTTATTCGTGAAGGTTTTGGCTCTCGTTTTTGTGCGGAAAGTGATGGATTTCTGCTTCTCAAAGCGAGAGCTCAGCTTTCTGGATGACCTCATGCCAGAAAGCAAGCAGCAGCAGAAGTTGGACGATGCCAAAAATGAAGGCGAAGAAGAAGAGGTAAAGCTTGCTGGGTGCTCGGGGCTGGCCCTCTGCCTCGGGCTGTGAGATTGCCTGTTCCTATCACAGCTTGTCTTCAGGTGTTGGGGGAAGATCAGAGCTGCATAGAAATCGATTCTAATATGTTTTTACGGGGTGTTTAGTTTATCTCCACTTTGCCCAAAGGCAGAGAGCTTGATTTGTCCCCTTTTTACGTCAGGAGTCCCAAGAGGTGATGGGAGCTGCTGCTGCAAATTCCGTTCAGCTGCAGCTGGGGAAGACCAGCGACTTGGATATCCCAAGGCAACACCGTGACAGGTAAAGCCCCACCAAGCACCAGGACCCCGGGCAAGATGAGTTTGAAGGTGTTTGGCACAATTTTCTCCACCTGCATCTTTATTGAGCATCCCATAGAAACCAGCAGTCAGGTTGGTGGGGAAAGTCAAATATACGGGCAGGGCTGCAGGAGGTGATCGCGGGGCTCTGGCCGCAAGCAGAGTGGCTGCGCAGCTCACGATTGACCCCCAAAACTTGCGTCGTCAGTGACTTTAGGGTAGCTGGAGACCCTCACACTTCAAAATGAGGAGTTGCGGGCATGATCTGTAGCAGCAGTGGCTCAGGAGCCCGCTGCAGGGCTAAACACCAGCAAGAGCCTTTGCGCGGAGCTGTTGCTCTGCAGCTCTCAGGCTTGCCTCCCAAAACTCCTCATCCAGCAAAACCTCCCGTGCTTATGCCGAGCTTTGATTCTGCGGGTCCCCCTGTTCCTCTTGCTGATGCTGATGCACTCGCTGGCATCAGTTCCCATAATCACGGGGAATATTTTGCTATGTAAAATATTTCCTGCAGGGCTGGTCCTTTCGAGATTAATATCTCGGATGAAATGTCGAAAACGACCGTCTGGCAGGCTCTCCCTGTGAACACGGAAACGGTCTGAATCCGGGGAGGAAAGAGGTAAAGGATTGCACGTGAACGTGACCGTGCTCCTCTGCAAGCGATGGCGCGTGCCTATGGTTTTCCCGTGCTTTGGCCGGCAAGGCCGAGCAAACGGCCCTTCCCTGGGAAGAGGCAGCGAGGACCGTGGCATGCAAACCAGCTCCTCTCTGCCGGGGTGGTCCCACGAACGGGGCCGAATCAGCAGCAGCCGGCAGGTCTTCCACTGATGATGTTCTCCCTCTTTTTCTCTTTCTTCCCCCGCCCAGTTTTCACATTTAGGACTCTTGGCTTTGAAGGAGAGGAGTGAGAACGTGACTCAGGGATGTGCCAACGCAGACACGGGGAGAAACTGTTGTTTGTTATTTTTTCCAACTGGCGGATTCCCATTAAAGCCATGCAGATGTTTTCAGTTATCCTTGGTGTGCTTCAGGCATTCAGTATCTCTCGAGCAGCAAACTGAGGCGCACATCACAGTCCATGGGAGTTGGGTGGTGGTAAGCCTCCGTGTGTACGTGTGTGTGGTGGTGCGGTTTTGTAGTGGTAGAGGGACTGCTACCGCTTTATCATTCAGTGCTATCTTTTTAATATCTAATTCCTCCTCTCCTTTCTCTTTTTTCCCCAGTAAAAACTCAGCAACCCGGTCTAGTTGAAGATGTCCCTGCCCACGGCAGGGGGGTTGGACTGGATGACCTTTAGAGGTCCCTTCCAACCCAAACTATTCTATGATTCTATAATGTACAAAACCGTTTTCTGTTCTATTTGACGCATTCTCCACTTCCTTCTTCATCACGACCGGGTTCTTGGTCTGGTTTTGTTGTCCCAAATGCGGGCTCGTTGCCCGGTGCGCAATGCCAATTCACACACCGCGACGAGGTATTTCCATTTCTTTATTCTAGTTTGCGCAAAGTAGGGAGCTAGGTGGTAGCCCACAAAAGACTAGCTCTCCGATTATCAAAACCTTTCGCTAGTTATAGTCTCTGTCAAATGGTCTTCTCGCCTCTTATGCTAATTCGTTTGCATGCTCAGTGTCTCTCCGCATTTGGGTCGGAGGGTTTCTTGGGTCGGTGGGCCGTGAGTCGGTGGTCGTGATCTCCCCCTGCCGCAATTGCCTCTTCTTCACCTTTAGCTTCATGCTTCAACCGCTGCTGCTCGGTTCCTGCAGCAAATTGGTTATTTCAGGCTTGGATCGCCACTATCCATTCTTTGAGGTTTCGCTTGACAGAGACTTCACTTAGCAAAAGAGGTTATTGTGTCACAGTTTTCTTAGATCCTACGTTAAACAGCCACTTGAATGCTTAACAAAAGCATTGGGCAAAATATTGCACATGAATCAATGACAGCCTCCTGCAAACTTACATCACTTTGGGGTCCTGCCTTTAATTCACTCTTAGGTCTCTCACTGGTGCGAGAGGGATGCTCTCCATGGCGGGGCAGCGTAAAGAGCGTCCGAGCAGTTGGGCTAAGGCGAAGGAAAAGCACTTGCTGCCTGCGCTCCGGTTTTACATCTTTTTTTTTTTTTTTTTCTTTTTTCTTTTGCTTTGGCTCTGCCATCAGCCTGGAAGCTGCAAAATGCAGAAATGCCACCTTCTTGTCCCCTGGCTGTAAACTGAATATAAGGGAGCGCTTAAAATCGAAAACCTTGAATATTCTGTATGGTCATGGGAGCAGGCAGGTACCGCACACAGCTGGGGCTCTGTGCCCCTGGGCTGCCCCCTCCGTTGTTCCTCCACTTTCCTTAAGCAGAGATGGTTCTCGTGCTCTCTTTGCCTTTTGGGGGGTTGTTGGGCTGCGGTGTCAGCCCCGGCACGTGCGTTTGAGTCGGGTGGCCATGGAGCCTGGGAGGAGAGGACAGCCCAGAAGAAAAGGTCCCCTTGCAGCCCTCCACCTTGCTGTGGGCTCAGCGCGTGCTCCAGGCTGTTGGCGTCTGCAACCGGTGCCCCGAGCCCAGCTGGGACGGATGCACGAACCCTCCTGCCATCGGCTTGTCCCATCCGCTGCGGGAGCCTTTTCGTCCATCAAACCAACCCAAACCGACAACGGCAAGGTGTTGCTCCGTGCAAAGGGGTGGGGAAAAGAAAACACCAAATTGCTCTGGAAGGATGAAAGCAGCACATCACCAAGCCGGGCCAAAATGAGACGGCATTTACGGCATGGGGTTTTGCAAACTGTCGTGTGACTACTGCCAGCGTGGCGTGGTGAGTGTCGGAGGGGGAGGAAACCGGTTTAGCTCTTCAGGAAGGAGGGGAGGCAAAAGAGCAAAGGCTTGGAGGAAGGGAAAGGTGCAAAGGCTGGGTTTTCTGGCTGCTATTCCTCCGTGATGCCCATGCCCGTCCTGTCCACGCTGCCTTCCTGTGCCTGGCTCTGAGGAAGGGACTGTGCTTGCTGCTCCGACATGCTGTCTCTCCCTCCCCAGAGAGACAAGGTCCCGGTGGAGGAGATCCCTGATCTCTCCACCATTTGGAAAATAAACTTTAATTCCCGTGGAGGTATAGGCATTAAGCCCGTGAACCGCAGTGGGTGCGGCGCTGGGTGGTTGTGGTAGCAGTCCTGTGGCTGCCCTGCCCCTAAAAGGGACTTACTGGGCTTCTACTAGAGGAGAATTTTGTTTTTCCCTTTTGATTTTCCTCTCTTTAAGAGGAGAGAGCCGGGCTGAACTCCGCTCCCTCCTGGTAGGGTCCCGGGCCAGGGGCTGGGATTGTTTTCAGCATGTAGCTGGCATCTCTCCAGCTTAGAAAGAAAGAAAGAAAGAAAGAAAGAACGAACCCCCCCCCCGGAAGGGAAACGATGCCGGTTTTAATGAGGAGCGGGCTGGGTCCAGTTCTGCGGGGGTCTGCGTCTCCCCTGGCCTCAGGGGGCTGCAAAACGTTGGCAGCTGCCTTGGCAGTTGCTTATTGAAAAAGTAAAGCAGGCTTCCTCGACGTACCCGAGCACAGCCGTCTTCTCCATTTGAAGCTTTGCTTTTGCTGTTTACAGGGCTAGCATTTGTTCTTTCTTTATTTTAATTTTTTGAATTAAATGAAAGCTGAGGTCTTGCTTCATAACGTGACTCGGGGCCATCTGAAAGGTAGTTGTAAGCCCCTGGGCTGGCTGTGAGTCCCGGCGCTACGTCTGCCTGCCCCCTTTAGACACCAGAAACCCCTGGACGGCTCCTTATTTTGGGAGGATTTAATATTTCCTTGTGCAGAGGAAAATGATACGGGGGGGTACAAACCCTCTCAAAGGTGTTCCTGGAGTCGCTTTAGGACTGAACCCCCCCCCCTTGAAGTGACCGGCGATGCTTTAGTTGGCAGCCAAGCCCCTTCCCATCAATGCGGGATGGGTGCTGGGCGTTTTCCTCATCTTTGGTGCCTTAAAACAGCTCCGCGAATCTCCCGTGGGCCCCTTGAAAAAGTTTCCTAAAAGGAAGCGCATGGAATCCCTAAGGGGGGGGAAAAAGAGATGTGAAAAGGTAATAAATAAGGTGCTGGCACATCTTTTTTTGCTATTTTATTTTCCCCCCAGTGTGCTACCTGTAGAAATACAGGAATTATTTTTGTTTTGGAGATGCTGAAATATATTTCTCTTATTGTAAGAGATGATCTAGTTTGGAAACGCTCCGTGTTGCAAATAAAACCGAGGGGGAGGGGAAAATCCATCAAGCAGATCTGTGTTATTTATCACTCTGAATCTTTGTGTGTTTGGGATTTTTGTTTTTTTTCTTAAACTTGATTTATTGCGGGTTCATTCTGTGAAACGCAGGTAACATAAATCCGTGTCGCCGTCTCGTGGGTCCCGTGTGGGGGTTCCCCCTGCCAGAGCCGTGTCTGTCTTTGATTTTTCTCTTGTTGCCCATTGAACGTAATGGGAAAACAATACAATAAAAGTCTCGTTTGTCTCGCTGTGCCGCTCCCGAGTCTTTTGAAGGGTGGAGAGGAGTCGGAGGCGTCTTTGGAGCTTTTTCAGGGGGGGTTTGGAGGTGATGGGGGAAATCCATCTCCCTGGGGCTTTGGGTCAGGAACCAGCTGACTGGGGAAAGATTTGAAGTTAGTGGGTTGGGGGTTTTGATTATTTATTAATTTTTAAATTTTTATTCAGAATGTATTTTGAATTTATTTTTAGATTTAAAAAATTTTAATTATATCCTTTTAATATTTTTCTCTTTTTTATTTTTCTCTGCAAGTAAGTGCAATGAGCTCTGTGTGGCAGGAGGGAGGGGACAGCAGTGTCACACATGTCACCTCTGCCAGACCCGGGGGTGTGCAGGGAGTTCAGAAATGGGACTGGGGGGTGAAGGTGCCGGCACCAGACAGAAATTGCCCCATCCGGAGCGAGCAGTTCCTCCTCCCTGCTTTTTGGGAGGTTGTTTTTTTGGAAAACTAGTCCTTCTCTGTCTGCGGCAGGTGCCCCCGCCCTGAGAGCGACCGGGGGCATTAGGACCGCTGCGCCCTTGCTTTTCGCGCCTGTCAGGTGGGGAGTGCTGACCGTGGCGGAGCCACCTTGGGCCAGTCCTTATGGTCCCGTGTACACCTCGGGCGAGGAGTAAGAAAGTGAAGGCCCTCAGGGAATTCGAACTGACCAGAGATGAGGTTCGACTAGGGTAGAAATGGAGCCCCGCCGGAGGGCAAGGGGAGCCGGTCCTCCTCCTGGGAGCAGCGGGTCTGCAGTCGGGGACTCTCCCCTGGGCTCGGGACGCCGCCCGAGGAAAGTCCTCGCGGTTGAGAGCCCTCATCTTCCAGGTGAGTGACTGTGCACAGTTTGGATCCTCACTTCTAAAGCCGGCTGTGCAGTGTTAATCCCTCCTCCGCCCTCCTGAACCTGTGCTTTACTGGTGTTGTCGGAGCGTTGACGCCTCATTTCCAGGTAGTTTTCTGCCCCAGGCTTTGGGTTAAAATGAGGTTTCTTTCTGAATCTGTCACCTGCCTAATTTGACTACGTGAGCCTCCGCGACACAGCCCAGAGGAAAAGCAGGCAATTCTTGATGCGAACCGTCGCTGGGCAGAGCAAGGGGGAGATGCAGCTGCCCGGAGAGCCGGGCCGACGGTGGATCCCGGGTGGAATCCTAGTGGAGAGGCAGATGACAGACGATTGCAGTTAGCCAGACAAGGCTTCGAAGAAGAGGCTGTACGTTTGGCAGGACAAAAACCTGCCAATTGGTCTGAAATAAGGGAGTGTCGGAAGCGAATGGACCTGTAATGGTCTGTACTGTTTTGGAGCAAACAGCTCCGGCTATGGAAAAACAGTTTTCTAAGCATGTCCCCGCCTGGCCGGGGAAGTCAGTGGAGGAGGTAGTGTGTTTGGCTACGTTTGTATGCAGTGATGGGGATGAGGAAAGGGTTAAGGCAAAGAGACCTCAGAGGAAGGAGGAAGTAAGTGTGTTTGGGGCTGTGCTGAGGGAAGGGTTTGGAGAAAGCGGAGGGAGAGGCCGGGGAAGAGCCCGAGGAGGTGGATGGAATCAAAGTGACCGTGAGGTGCGTCTGGGTGAATGAAGTGATTGGACTTGGGGATCGGGTGATAGGGGTGGTTCGGGTATAACTGCGGGGTGCGATCGGGGGGAGGGATCCCTCTCCGGAAGCATCCAGCTCGAGCTGGCACCTGAGAACTAATCAAAGAGGAATTGGAAACCTTCACTCGGCCTTTGCATTCTCAGTGGGATCCCAGGGTCGGACCCTGTGAGGGTGGCCGGCGTGCGTAAATCCATAGCACCGGTGAAGGTGCCTTCCGAGTGCCGCTTGAGGTTGGCCGTGAAGCTTTGGGCGCTTTGGGATTTGTACGACTGCCCTCTGCTCGGGAGAGAAGGATGGGGGAAGCAAACGTGGTTCAATGCACATGGTGGCATCCTGGTTCCTCCCTGCAGGAGGTGCCCGGAACAGGGGTTGTGTCCTGTAAAGTACTTTACTGTGTGGAGCATCCTCCAGAAAAGCGATGATAATAATAATAATAATAATAATAATAGATAAAAATAATTTTTGGTTTCAGGGGGGTCTGCCAAGCCTGGCCAGGGTTGCTCCTGACATCAACTATATGCAAAATCCTATCCCATACTATTTGCTTGCATTGACCTCCCCAGCCCCTGCGGGAGCGCTGGCAGCGTGGCACGGGACAGATCCAGCATCAGACAACCTCCTTCGCAGGCGTCTGGGCAGCATTTTGATGGGTGCGTGTGAAAATTGCATCCTCACAGTTACCTCTCGGCACGTCTACCCTTGCTTCGGTGCAGGCACACAGCCGCAAGAACGGGTTTGTGTAATGTAAAGGTACAATTCATTGCAATAAACTTTATCACAAACCTCCCCTTTTCTAGCGAGGAGCAATATTTCTATCTTGAGCTTATCACCAGAGTGCTGGAGAGCTTTCCCGACCGTTAGTTGCTCAGACAAGCACCTTCAGAAGAGTTATTAATGAGAGTGTTACATTTCTTCTCTTTGCTGGATGCCTTAGGGGTTCGGGGGAGTAAAATGCCAGCCCCCACCCTGTAGCTGCTGAAAATCAGACTTTTGGTTGCCTATCAGCAAGCACTTTCATTTCTCTGGTTTAATTTCTTCAGAGATTGGTAGTAAAGAAGGGAGGAAAAGGCACTTGCCTTCTGCAAAGACAACCCTTCCCCGAGAAGCCGGACCTTCCTCCTTTGCTCCAGTGACTCCTGATTTCATTTTTACGAGCAGTAATGACTTTCAGCCTCCCAGCAAAAGAAGCTGCGAAGCAGCCAGCCGGAGCTTTGTGCTTAGGACACAGTGAAGTGGAAGAAGTCTGGCTGCTCCAAAACTCAAAAGTGAGCGATGCAAAGCTCGGCGTCCCCTTTCCCAGCCCGGTTTTGACGATTTGATGTTTTGCAGGTGCCTGTCGGCAGTGGAGAAGGACAGAGAGGGAAGGCAAAGCATCTGCGAGTGCTGGTACACAACCTGGGATGGGATAACCTGCTTTCCGGAGGCCTCTCTCCTTCCTGCTCCATCCCATCCCAAGCCCACGGGTCCACAAATCCCGCAGCCTATGAAATCCTGAACTCCTCCAGCAATTTCCTCAATGAAATAACCACTCCGAGTCCATCCGAGTGGCTTAAGCGGGACCGAGTGAGTTCTGAGTGGGGCCGTTTCCTTCGGTGGCCTCTCCGTGCAAGGCTTGCCGCGATTTTGGGGATGCTGCAATGGCCGGGGAAGGGCGATGGGATGCTCGGAGCATCTTGCCGCGGACCCGGAGGTGCCCACTTGTCCCGTTTCCTCCTATGTTTGCTCCTGAAGCTTTAATACTAAATAACAAACAAGCAGCGGGGATCCGAGCTTGGATCACGCTGGGATTTTAAGTGCTTAGACCTCGGTGTCACCTTCCTTCGCCATGTTATTTTACACGCCGTGTCGCCTTTCAGGGCAAGCCGGGCAGTTCACCTTTGTGCCGAGCGGTGCCGGGGAGGAAGTTGACTAGAGCAAATGAATTTGCAGCATGGAAATGACGGATTAGCTCAGCTGGGAAACTAAAGTAGAGCTGGAGATAGCTGGAGGAAGCGAGGAGAGTAAAAAATGTCGCTTCTCTGGACGTTTCCGTACCGTGCTAGGACTTGGTCTGGCTAACGAGGGTTTGTTGAAGCACCAAAGGGATGGAGGCCGTGCCAAAGCGAGACCTTCCTGAAACGCCCTGATATTTTCCAGGCAATGTTGATGAAAGTCGGAGCCGCCCCGTAACGTGTATTTTCACAACGGTTTGCACCTCACTTGTCTTTTGGCAGCTTGTGCTTTCAAATAGAGCAAAACGCTGCTTAACGCCTTTCTCCCCGGCAGGGTGCGGCGTTTAGACCCCATTTCTCTCTTCCGGATAGTTTTTGCTCAGAGCAGAGCTGGTTTCTCCCCATCCGCTAAGTTTTGCAAGCGGGAAGAGTTTTGGGGTGCGTGGCTTTAAATAACTGCCTGGATCTGCATCCGGTAGATCCTGATGTCATAAACGGTCACTTTTTGTGTCTCTGGAGTTGGTGCACACTGGGTGCCACTGAGCTCCTCTCGGTGAGGTCTACCCCGGTGTCCCGGGATTGATCTGGAGGTTCAGTTTTCCCCAAGACCGGTGACCGACGTGAGGATGAACCGGAATGGGGGTTACAAAATGACCCTTCTGGAAGAGTTACAGGTAGCGCGGCCGGGGCTCTGCCCAGGGGCTGATCATCCCCCGGAGAGTGGGAAAACTCTCCCCGAAATGCCATTGGCACTTCCCCGGAGCGCAGCAGGATGGGCAGGGGGAGATGCTCTGCACCGGGGAGGGCTGCCAGGGGCAGGTTTAGCGTCGCTGGTCGGTGCAGGGAGGGAAAACGCTTTCTAAGAGAGAAGGAGACTTTCCCCGTGTCACCCGCGGGGCGTTTGAAAGCTGCGACTCCCAAATCGCTCCTTTTATTCCCACTCCGACAGCCACGTAACACGCTCGAGTTTGTGATTTCATTTAAATGGCGATTTCATTCAAATCGCGATTTTATTAAAATTGCGATTTTAAGCGATTTTATTAAGCCCTTTCCCCCCGTGCCTTGTCCGAGGTTGGGGTTGGGGTAGCGACTCGGCTGTGAGACGTGGTTGGGTTTTTATTTCTTTGAACGCAGCCTGGGAATCCCCTTCCCCAGCCCTGGTGGCAGGGGGAAAAGAGACGCCAAAGGACTTCTTTCTGCTGGCTCCTGTAGTTCTCCTTCGGCTTTTGAGGCAGAACTGCTCTTCATGCAGCGCCGGCAGTGGTATTTCAGCCGAGGAGGGCATTGGCTCTCAGCCCTTGGCTTTTGCAAGGAGAAGAACGATGTGTTCCATGGAAAGCACGCTTGCACCAAGGGAAGCCCGAGCCTTGCTGGGCCAAAGAGGAAGCTTTGCCCTTGCAGGTTCTTGAGGGCCTTGGGAGGTTGTTGGTGGCCATGTCCTGTGGCCGTATGGTGAATACTTCCAGGCACACGTTATATACCGTATAGGTGATGTTACGGGCTGTTTTATTTGGGTATGGGAAGACAAAGCTCCTACAAGTCCGTGTTTTTAGGGCCGTGCCTGGAGGAGGAGGAGGAGGAGGCACGCAGAGGCGAGATGCTCGTGGACTGGCGTGGACGCAGGGGTGGATGATGGCCGGGAGGACGTACGGGAGCTCGACACACGCAGCCCCAACTTTTACCTTCTTCTCATTGCTAAACAGAGACATGACGAAGAGGCAGTGATTGACCAGGGAAGAACGAGCAACGTTGTCAGTATTCACTATGAGAAGGATATGCATTTTTTCTTTATAATTCTAGGTGTATTGCCTTTTCCTGTTATTACTTACTTTATTGAAGATGGAATCTTGTCTTTTTACCAATTTTGTTGTATACTGTGTAAGTTTCTGATATAATCTTTCTCAATAGGACTGGTGGTGAGATTCTTTAGCAGAGGTTAGGGTGAGCATCTTGTATATATCTATATATGTCGCTTTAGCATTACTTGAGAAAGCAGTAGGGATGTAAGGCATAGTGTTTTTCAGGGTGTGGGATGGCTCACTGCCTTTCAGATCACATATAGAGTACCATATTGTTCCTAGAACCTTTGCAGCTTGCAGCAGGCTCCTCATAGATTATAAGTGTCAGGATTTCACTTATCTTGTGGGCCTGTGGCAGAGCCTAGAGTATGTGGGAAGACAGAAGATAAGAGGTGCCCACGTAAGTAGGGTACTGCTCAGAAGAGCAGCTCCTGAGGAGCAGCCGATACATGGGGTTCAGGGGCTGGTAATACAAGGAAGGAGCTGTCAGGAAGGAGTAGGGTTTCTTCCCTGACAGTTTAGGAGAAGAGAAGGGGTTCTAAAAGTGTTGGGAAAGGGAGGAGAGTTTATCAGCATTTCTCAGATGGGTCTTGCAGTTGTCTTTTGGTGTCCATGAGGTCTGTTCTGTTTTAGTTTTCCTACAGGTGAGGGGAGGTACACAAAGTCACCAGAGACATAGCATAAACGATCCAGGTCTCCGCATCACAGTAGGCAGGGCTGAACGTCAGATAAGTCTCATCTTGGAAAGCATTAGGTGCACTAAAATATGCCTTCCAGAACCTTGAGGTCTCTGCTTCTCTATGCCTTTTACTTACTTTATTCCCGGCTTAATTTTTCCATCCATCCCTTCACCATCCATCCAGATGTCACAGTCATTGTTACTTAGAGGCATTGACTAGGCACTTATTTGCAGCGCAGGTTTGTCACCGTCTTCCCTGAAATTTCTTGGAGAAGAGGTTGTGTATTATTTGTGCTCATAACTATCTCCAGCAAGGGGTCTTTCTTCTATCACTGTCCCAGGCGTGCAAGCTTTTTTCTATTATTCCAGTTTTGACTTTTTCCTTAAGTGTCCAATGAGGTTTACTCTAGTATCAGCCACTGGCAGTACAGGCACCGGATGGTCAGCCCGCATTGAAGGAACAGCATGACGTTATCAGCGTTGACCATCAGCCAAGGAAGGAAGCTTCTTCTGGAGGCCAAGGTGATGAAGCAGAGTCCTTATTTGTGCTGTTTGATTTTCATCATGGGGTTGGGGAGGGGCTGGGGTATGCAAAACATGGTCCCGGACAGGGGAACTGTCCATTACATGGGAGGCTGTGAGAGGTATCACGGATACTACTGGACAGGCATTAGAACCAGGTGCTCAGGTCAGACGGACCTGGCAGAACCATCCCATCACCTGAAGCAATGCATACTTCCATATTGAGATTTTAATAGCTCGGTCTGCATCACCTTTGGCTTTTCCTTATCGAGCTCGTATTTTGGCAAGAAGTGTCTCCCATCAAGCATTTGGGTCTGAGGGGGTCTCCATTAGGTTTTTGGTGCCATCTCCATTAGGTATTGTGGCTGTCAAGTCATATTCAGCATCTGTCTGCACTCAGGTCTCCTGTAACTACTATGCAGTTTTGCATTAAGACTTTATAGTGCAGTGTTATCTAATAGTAGCCTTCTTTATGCAAGCAGTTTCTGGCAGCCCAGTCTCCTGTCCCATATATGTCAGCCCTCTCATTTGAGCATGCTGTCTACCGAGGGGTTCTGCGTGCTGCGGTTCACGGAGTCATTTAGGAGTTACTTATCCATAAAGGAAGCGGATGGTTTCATGGGCTGTGACGGGGGGGGTGAGGTAGATCATTTGGGTTTTGTGCTTTTGTGATTTCTCTGTGTTGCCTGAGTACGTAAGTCAGTCACAGAGATTTGTTAGTCTGTTTTGCACGGTGGACTCTCATTTGGAAAGCAGTATATAACATGTGTGCATCTCTGCATTTTCCCAAGGTGGGCCCAGCATCGAAGGTTACGGTTCCCAAGTCATTGGAGATGGACTGACTATAAGAGCGGGTGCCTGATGCGGCCTCTGACCCTGGCGGTGAAGCATGGGAGGTGAGCAAAGCAATGTTAGCCTGCTGGGGGAAAGGATGAATCTGGGATGTGGCTACTGGGGTAGGGAAAAGAAGAGGGAAGGGTGTATAACTCTTACAAGTATTACTGTTTGTGGTGGTGTTGAACTCGCTGATGTTGCGGACTCAGCGTGGCAGATCGGAGCGCAAAGCAGGGATCGACAAAGTTAGTGGAGGAAAGAAGTCAGAATGGGGCAGGTTCACTGTTTGTTAGGGTATCTGTCAGCATCCAGTTGACTTTGTTTTATTGTTGCTGCAGATGCACCGAAGGGAGGTGGTGAGTGGAGCGCTGTGAGAAGGTAGGTTGGCATGTGATCACGGAGGGTACGTGCTGCTATTAGTGCCTACGTGACTAGGTAAAGCTCTGTTTTGAAGGTGTAAAGCGACTCACAAAATCACATGCAAGGCAGGATGTCTGCCCCGGAGTTTGTGGTGCAAGGTGAGCAATGAATGCCAAACCATAGCAGCAGTTATTTTTGAGGTGTAGAATTGTTTGTGAGCAGGTGGCCGCTTCCATGCACAACGGTCGCTTTGTATCTCTCGGTTTCTAGTTGCTATGGGTGATGCTGGCCACAGCATTTGGCGTTAGACCAGGAGCGAGCAGGTGGCCACGGCGCTTCTGAGGAGGGCATCGTTGTGGAAGAGGTCAGCATTGATTTGTGTGACACTGACTGATGGCAATCCATGTTTGCAGGTGACTAAGAGGATCCGGGCAATCACAGCAACATCCTAGGTAGCCCAGGTGGTCTTTGTAAAGGTTGGTTTCTGACCCCAGCCCTCCAAAAGGCAAGGTGAGGGGCGGATGCTAACTCTGTGGGTGGTCGGTTGGGTAGGGGTAGTGCAGGTGGGACAGGCAGGGCTTTTAAAGTCAGTGTAGCGGAAAAAGGCGGTTTGAGATCAGACACATTTGGGCAGAGAGAGGGTGCGGGGTCCTTTCTGCAAAAAACACAACTGTCTGCTGGGCAGGGCAGTTCCAGCCCATGTCTGTGTTATTGTGTAGTTTTTGTAGTCTGTCTTCTGTGTCCCATACCTTACTCAGGCGTTGATGTCTCCTTTGTTCTCTGTGCCCGGCGGGCACATCGGTAGCAATATTGAGGGTCTCATAAGCCTTGGCTAATCACCGTAATGCTCACTGAGCATTTCCTTTCTTGTGTTTAAGTCTAACACATGGATCTGTCATGCATGTCTTGCATATCAGAAGTTTATGGATGGTCATCTCTTTGCAGTGGTGATTAAGTCAGCATCGGCGTTGCTGCTCAGGAGCAGTCTGTTTTCCCCGAAGCCCTTTTCTGGGACTTCTTCCCTGTGTCTTAACTTTCTTAAGTCTTTAAGCCTGGCTTCTCACACATCCATCGTCCCAGTTGCGGACATATCTCTTTATCACACGCAACCGCATTTGACTTTTCGGGGGCTGACGTAGATTCTTCCTCATGGCCCCATCGATCTTCTTGCCCGACAGCATCTCCAGGCTGGGAGTCCTTCTTCTTGCTGAGAGTTTTCTTCGGTCTCTGTGTTTGTTGTGTTGGTGTGCGGTGTCGGTCTGTGCTTGTTTGTCTGGGTTGCAGCTGCTCTGCCTGGCTGCATAACGATGGTAGTGTCAGGGGAAGAATAGTAGTAAGAGCATATGGTTAATATAATATGCCTAGACTGTGTTGGCAAAGGCTACGCAGCCCATCTCAGAGCAAGCAGCCATCGGCAGCAGGCAAGGACAGTAACTTCCATGACATTTTTTCAGGTGCCAAGGGGATGATCAGAGCTGTCTGGGAGTGGCAGCTAGAGTGCTAGTTGAGCAGATTGAATTTCAAAGGTGTTAAGGTTTGTATGTGAAGGGCTTTGCGTTTGATTTTTATGTTTGTTTTCATGGCAGGCTGTAGTTGGACTCTAGAGGGTATTCCTGAATGGAAACAAGACTTTTGGAATTGTTAAGCTATTGCTTTGCATCCAGGTGACTCATATTTGGTATATTTTTGATGAGCTGTGCTCCAAAGGGCGATGTAGGAGAGCTGAGCGGAGCATCATAAGAAGATGGGTTGGTTTGTGGTGTCAGAGGCAAAATTTGACTGGTAGCTATATGACTACATTATAGTATTTAATTTTTTTTTACTTTGAAGACACAAAGCGGAGGAGCAACATCGGATATGGGCACCAGAGCCGACTAGGGCAAGGTGAGCTGTGATCGGTGGGCTGCAGTAGCAGTTACTTTTGAGGTGTCATATTGCTGTGAAGTTATAAGCAAACTCTCTTGTTTGGGTCTTGCAGGTGGTGCGCAAGCCTCTATGTGGCAACCCAAAGTGACGGAGGCCAGGTGGGTGAGCTGTCAAGGTAAAGGTGTGTGAGACAGGGATCGCTGCACACAGGCTGTGGTTTTGGGCAGTATCTCAGCATGTGCCTTTTTTGCTTGCGTTATTGTAGGTGCTGCACGCAGGCTCAGAGAGGCAATACTGTGTGCCAACGAGCGGTCCGAAAAGTTGAGCAGGATGCAGGCTGGGTCTGATAGCAAATTATTATATGGCAACTCAGTGAAGTGTTTCTCTTTGGTTTTGCAGGTTCTGTGGGGCCTGCCTCTGGAATTGGCTGAGCATTTGAGGTGAGCTGGGTCGGAGAGAGGAGGAGCACGGGGCTGGTGATTCTTGCAAGTGCAATGGTAATTTTGTGTCTCTTGGTATCCTAGGTGCCACAAGTGATGATGGCCATGGCATCTGACTCTAATTGGCACGGAGCGGGTCAGCGGAATGTCACAGTGTGTCTGAGGTGGCGGGTGTTGCGGGGAAAGGCCTGTGACCGATGTGATGCTGCCTGACAGCAGTGGGGTGTGTGTGTGGGGGTGTGTGTATCGGTTTGTCTGTGGGGGTTTTGGTTTTTTTGCAGATGATGAAGAGGAACCTGGTGACTGCAGGATTAATCTAGTGGTCTGATTGTGGTTATTCTTGTCAAGGACGGCTTCAGACTCCTGGCCCTCTGAAAGCTAAGTTGATGCACTGATCCTGGAGAGAGGTCGGGGGAGGGGAGGGAGGGGACAAGGTTGGCAATTGCATGCAGGGGTTTTAATGATAGCATAGGGGAGAGGGCTGTCCAGGAGAGGTCCCATTTGTGCAGGTAAAGGGAGCGGGTTTCTCTTCAGCATGATCCTCGCATGGGCAGGGCAGTTCCAGCCTGTGTCTGTTGTTGTTGTGTAGTTTGTGTGGTCTGTCTTCTGTGCCTTAGACCTTCCTCAGGTCTCAATGTGCTCTTGGCGGTCAAGGAGCACGGCAGGCACTTTAGGCGCCATCCCTAGGGTCTCAAATGCCTGTACTCATCAGCATAGTGCCAATCGGGCACTTCTTTTCTTGTGTTACAAGCTTAAAGCGTGGATTGGTCTTGTGTCTCGGAAGTTTCTGGACGGTGCTCTTCTGCGGCGCCGTTCCCAGTTCCGTGAGCAGCTCTGCTCTCTAGCCATCCGTTTTCGCAGACTGGGACTTCTTCCCTGCATCCTCATGTTGTTAGGTCTTGATGCCAGCCTTCTTGCGCATACATCTCAGTTTTGAGAGTAACTTCTTGTCATGGGCCGTGACCTTCTCCTCTCTTTCTGGGGTTGCCCCAGAGCCTCCTCACATCACCGTCACGGTCTCATAGGCGGTCTTGCCGGACAGCGCCTTCCATCCTGCTCTCATTCTTCTTGCCGAGAGTTTTCTCTCCTCTTTGAGGTGTGTTGTTTGTAGTGTTCCGTGTAGTGTCGGTCTGTGCCTGTGCATATTTGGCTTGGAGCTGCCCTGCCCGGGGACGTAGAGTCAGGGGTAGGTGGAATAGCAATAAGAGTCTACGGCTAATATGTTGATATGCCTAGACTGTTGAGGCACAGGGTGTACAGTCATCTCAGATCCAGTAGCCATCAGCAGGCTGTGCGGACAGCTCTTTCATGAGTGTTTTATGGGGATGAGCAGGGCCATGTGGGAGGGGCTGTGCAGGGCTAGTGAAGCAGATTGCAGCTCAAAAGCATGAAGGCTGCTTTGTGTGGGGTTTAAAGGTTGTGGGTTTTCTTTTAATGGCAGGCTGTAGTTGGACTCTAGAGGGTATTCCTGAATGGGAGTAAGACTTTTGGAATTGTTAAGCTATATCTCTACATACCGGTGACTCATTCGATACTGTTTTTGCAGATGCTGTGGTACACGCCATGCACCAAAGAGGAGGCAAGCAGAGCACCATAAGAAGGTCATTGCAAGGCCCCTCTCCATAACCTTTGAGAAGCTGTGGAGATTGGTGGATATCCCAGAAGACTGGAAGAAGGCTAACGTCACCCCCATCTACAGCAAGGGCTTAAAGGAGAATCCAGGAAATTATAGGGCCTTTGGTCATACCTAAGTCCTTGGGAAGGCTGTGGAATGAATCTTCCCGGGGTCTACCAGAAGTCAAGTGAAGTATGTGATTGGGAAAAGCCAGCACAGATTCACCAAGGCAAATTGTGCTTGACAAATCTGATCACCTTCTGTGACAAAGTAACCTGTTTGGTTGATGTGGGGTGAGCGGTGGACTCTGTGTACTTGGATTTCTCCGAGGCTTTCAATATGGTTTCTGACAGCCTCCTCCTAGATTAAGTCATGTGTTATGGTGTAGACAAGTCTTCTGTGTGGTCGGTGGGGGACTGGCTGGCAGGCTGCACCCAGAGGGTGGTGGTTAATAGCTCCTTTTCAAACTGGCAACCTGTCACAAGCAGGGTCCCCCAGGGATCGATATTGGACCCAACACTGTTTAGTATTTTAATTAGTGATCTCGGTGATGGGATCAAGTGTACCCTGATGAAGTTGGAGAATGATACCAAACTGAGTGGCGAAGCGGACACTTTAGAAGGGAGAGTCACCCTGCAGAAATACCTGGATAGGGTGGAAGTGTGGGCTAATGAGAACTTTATGAGGGTCAACAAAGACAAATTTAGGGTCTTTCACCTGGGGAAAACATAATCCCGGAGTGCAGCACAGGCTGGGATCTACCCAGCTGGGGAGCTGCTGTGGAAAGGGACCTGGGGTCCTGGTGGAGAGCAAGCTTAGTATGAGCTAATAGCGTGCTTCTGTGGCAAAGAAAGTCAATAGGATGTGGGGTTGCATCAACAAGGGCATCACCAGCAGAGATAAAGAAGCCCTTATCTCACTGTACTCAGCGCTTGTCAGGCCACACCTGGAATACTGTGTTTAGTTTTGGTCCCAGCTATACAAAAGATGTGGATGGGCTGGAGAGGGTGCAGAGAAGGGTCACAACAATGATCAGAGGACTGGAAAGCTGGCCATTTGAGGAAAGGCTGAGAGAGCTGACTTTGTTCAGCCTTGAGAAAAGAAAGTTTAGGGGAGACCTTATCACCGTGTTCCAGTATTTAAAGGGTGGCTACAAAGATGATGGAGACATCCTTTTTACAAGGAGTCACAAGGAAAAGATGAGGGGTAACGGGTACAAATTTCTCCTGTGCAGAATCCAATTGGACACAAGAGGAAAACATTTTGCAATGCGAACAATCATCCATTGGAATAATCTCCCCAGGGAAGCAGTGGATTCCCCAACATTGGATGCTTTTAAGATTTGGCTGGACAGCGTGCTGGGTCATATTGTTTAGACAGTGATTTTGCCAAGAAAGTTGGACTAGACGATCCTTGAGGTCCCTTCAACCTGGTATTCTATGAAGAAGGTGGGTCAGCCTGTGGTGTTGGAGGGAAGATGAGTCTTGTGGCTATATGACTGCATAATGGTTTTTGGTTTTTGAAGGCGCAAAGCAATGAGCAAAGCAGGATATGGGTACTAGAGCAGACTCAGGCAAGGTGAGCAATGACTAGTGAGCTGAAGTAGCAGTTGTTCTTCAGGTGTTGTATTGCTGGTATAGTTAGAAACATAGCCTGTTGTTTGGTTTTTACAGGTGGTACGCAAGGTTCAATGTGGTAGCCCCCAGTGATGTAGTCTGGGTGCTAAAGCGGCCAAGGTAAAGGAGCGGCAGATGGGAAATGCTGCAGGCAGGCTGTGGTTTTGGGCAGTATCTCAGCATGTGCCTTTTGCTTTGGTTTTTCTATGTGTCACAGGCAGCCTTGGAGGGGTGTAGCCACCTGCTGAGGAGCGGTCTGAGAAGGTGAGGTGTTTGTGGGCTGGGTCACCATTTAGTAGCAAAGTATTACATGGCATCTTGGGTAAGCATTTACCTCTTGGCGTTGCGGGAGCTGTGCCAGTTGCCTTTTGAATGGGATGAGCATTAGAGATGAGCTGGCTAGTAGAGGGGAGGAGCACGGGACTGGTGATATCTCGCAAGTGCAATGGTAACTCTGTCTCTTGGCATCTTAGGTGCCATGAGTGACAGCTGCAGCATCCGACTCTGGAATCAGCATGGAGCCGGTGAGCAGAGCACTATGGCACTTCTGAGGAGGAGGGTCTTGTGGAAGAGGTTGGCAGTAACCAGTGTGATGCTGAATACCAGCACTGTGTTGTGGCTTTTTTTCCAGATGAAGAAGGAGGACTGGGTGACTGCAGCAACATCCCAGTTAGCTGCTTTGTTTTTTTTTCTTTGAGGATGTATTCAGGTCCCCAGCCCTCTGAAAGCTAAGTTAAGGGACCAGGGCATGGGAGGGAACAAGGTTAGGAATTGCAGGGAGGGGTTATGAAGTCAGTGTAGGGGTGAGGACTGTCCAGGAAGAGTCCCCTTTGGGAAGGTAAAGGGAGTGGGTTACTCTTCAGCATGATGGTAGCATGGGCAGGGCCGGGCAGTTCCAGCCTCTGTGTGTGGTGGTGTGTACTTTTCTGTAGTCTCTTCTCTGTGTGTTTAAACCATAGTTTTCTCAGGTCTTTATGTTGCCATAGCTTTTTGTGATCAGCAGGCACCTCGGTAGCCCTCCAAAGGGTCTCAGGGTGCATTGCCTCATCAGCATAGGGCCTGTTGAGCCCTTCTTATCTTGCCATTGTAGCTTAAAGCATGGACTTGTCTGGCATGAATGGCATTGTAGATGTTTTTGAGAGGTCATTTATTGTAGTGGCAAGCCAGGCGGTGCCCACAGCTCTGCTCTTGAGGGTTCTGTTTCCATAGTTTTCTCTAGGGATTTCATCCCTGCACCCTTAATGGTCTTAGGTTTTAAAGCCTGGCTTCTCATGCATCCATTGTTCTGTTTTTGATGGTAGTTTTCTCTCATGGGCTGTGGCAGTCACCTCACTTTTTTCCCCAGGGATGCTCTAGGGCATCTATGCTGTCATGGCACTGCAGGGTTTCTTTGCTGGAGGCATCTTCCCTATGGGAGTTCTTCTCACTTGGGGTCCTCTCATGTCTTACGGTCAAGTTGTTTGTGGTGTCTGTGTGAGGACTCTGTGTGTGTGTCTGGGTTGGAGCTGCCCTGCCCAGGAGCGTAGCAATGTTAAAGACAGGGGTAGCACAGCTTTATGGTGGTACGGTTACATGTTGATCTGTCCAGATTCTTTAGGGAAAGACTGTGCAGTCCATCTCTGGGCAAGTAGCTGTAGACAGCTGCCACAGTTACTTTAATTGTTTTGTGGGTGCTAGAGGTTGGGCTCTGGCCTTTTGGGAGTGGCAGTTTGCATGGTAGTTGAGCATGTTTAATGCTGCATTTCGCCTAACTTGTATATGTGGGGCTCAATATCTGGGGTTTGTTTTTTTTTCCAGCTGTAGTTAGAAGGCATATGCATAACTAAGACAGACCTTTGGTCTTGTCAAGCTATGGGTCAGCATCCAGGTGACTTGCTTTACAAGGTTTGATTAGCATGGTCTGTTTAGGTGGAGGTGGTTTGGGCAGTTTTTTTGGATAGCCAGTAGCTATTGGCAAGCAGGGTGTAGAGTCCCTTTAGTTGTGTTTTGCCGGTGGCCTAGGGTGATTTGGATCACCGGAGAAGATACTCAAGCAAGTCTTGCCAGAGCATACAAATTGATGCCAAGCATCTTCCCTGGCTTGCTGTTAAGAAGGCTGAAACTTTGGAATCATATGGAGCGGCAACGTTGTTTTGAAGTGTGTGGCAAGACAGTTCCAGGGATGGCTCTAGAACTAGGGCAATATGGCATCATGGCAGGTGGCTGGTGAAACAAGTGTGTTTTGAGCGAGGGGTGGGGTGAGTGGTTGTTGAAGGAGTATTAGCTTCTGAATGTGCCTAACCTTGTATGTGTGAGGTGTTTCATCGCAGGTTGTATTTAATGTTGAGCATAATGCTTTTTAAAAAAAAAAAAAAAAACAAACAAAAACCAAACACAGCTGGGGGATCTATTTTTTTTTTTTCTCCCTGGCTCGTTTGGTTTCTTTTCCCCTGGTACCGGCCAGTCTGTGAGGTGATGTTCATTGCCAATGTTTTGGTGGAGGTTGGGCTCAGGCTGGTGTTTTCATAAGCAGGGCAATTTGAGGCTCTGGGGGAGCGCCGCAGACACGGGGCAGAGGTCTGTTGTGGCAGGCTGGTGGCAGAATGGATCAGTTGAGAGTGAGGGGTGGTTGGTGAGGTAGCTGAATGAGTGGTGTGTGATGACTGTAGGTAACCTTGCATGATTGTGTGGTGGTGTTTTTAATGTTTCTTTGCAGGTTGTGTGTGGAGTTGAGATTTTTTTTCTTTTCAGACATTTAGAAAAACTATAATAAAAAAAAAAACAGCTGGGGGATTTTTTTTTTCCCCCCAGCTGGGTTTTTTTTTTTCCCTGGTCCCGGCCGCTCTGTGAGGTGATGTTCATCACCAATGTTTGGGCAGAAGTCAGGTGTGTGGGCCAGGGTTTTTGCAGGGAGGGTGAATTTTTGATGCCCCTGGGAATGCCGTTCCTGGGGAGCACTGTTCTGGAATGTGCCATCTGCATGTCATTGCAGGGAGGCATGTTGTGTAGTGCACAGTCATGGGAAGATGAATGAGGATCTTGCAGTTGAAGAGTGTGGGGAATCGGAGTAGGTAACCAGTGTTGTAGAGGACCAGCTTGTGAACCAGGGGGGCCTAACTGTGTGGTTTATTGGTAGGAATGTAAATTATTGTGAGGGGCTTTGTAGTGTCTGATGTAACAATATTTTTTGCTTTTTATTTTTGTGTGCAGGTGTGGAAGTAGAGGGTCCATTGAGATGCGTGGAGCTCAGTTGCTTTCTACCCAGGAATACAACTTGCAGAGGTGATCCCTCCTTGAAGATGGAAGACGTATGGAGGTAAAGCGGTAGACCGAGTACCTAATGGGAGCAAGAAATGTGGAAAAGACTGCTAGGTAGAGAATCACAGGCCCTAAATAGTTGTGCTGACTCTTAAGGTAATGCTGAATTTTTAGACGTGAAATGTATTTATAAAAATAACGAGTTAAAGAGAATAAATTTAATAGTAGCAAGTATTGGACCAACTAGAGAGTAAATAATTGTTATCACTGTAGTAAAAGTACATGGTCAAAATGCAATGTAAAAAATGATATCAGAAATTTTAATTGGAGTCAGCAATAGACCAATTTAAACATAAACATGGTTAAAAAAATTACAGGCAATAATCTTTCCCTATCAGAGTCACGGTAATAACTGTAGTTGCAAATTAAAGATACCCACTTAGCTTTGTACTTCCATGCCCATGGGTAAAGATAGCAGTTTGGGGAAAGAAAAAATAGAAAATGTTACAGGCCTCGATGGTTCTTACTCAGGGAATATTGTGGCAAGAAAGGTAGTAAACAGTAAATTAAATGAGAATTAGGCATTAGAGGGTGAGTTTTCAATACCGGTGGGTAACTGTAGGCACTGACAGGTTAAAAGAAAGCATGTGCGATACTGGCTCCTAAGTAGATCTAAAGTATATCTAGCTGTGTAAAGGTTTTAAGTAACTTTTGAGTAGCTTTAAGGCAATGTAGACAACTACTTGGGCACAATTGATGCCCAGGTAAAACCCTGATGTTAATGAGATTATAGCAAGAATGAATTGTGTCTGAATAGGATTATAGGTGAACTATCCAACTAAGTTAGTGAAGGTGGAATGCTAATATGGTGTGTGTACTTACCTTAATTACAGCAAGAGCAAATTATAGAAGTGAAGCCAGCCCTTGTTAGGGTTCTAAGGTATATTAAAGTTTGATCTCAGTAAAGTTTCAATAATGTTTTGTTTCATCTGTTTTGTCTCCTGTGTCTTTTTTTTTTTTTTTTTTTTGCCTGTGTTGGTCTTTTGAGGTTGCTTTGTTAGTCTTTGAGGGGTATTTTTGTGTGTCTGTCTCTGTGTCTCTGCTTGATTTCTTCATGTTGGACTTGCTTTATTTATTTTTTGGTGGTGTAACTGTCTCTCCTAAAATGTTAAGAAAGAAAAAAGCAGCAGTAGAAAAATGGCATAGTCTGGGGGAGTAACTATTACAAACAAATTAAAAAAAAAAAAAATCATCTTTAAAAATAAAAACTACTCCCCATGAGTGTGCCATTTTTCTACTGCTGCACCAGACTTATTTTTAAGGTTTTTCTCAAA